>NW_005187406.1:8168401-8174061 GCF_000239375.1 Pundamilia nyererei | reverse complement strand
CTTTCCGGCTCTTTGAAACGTTGCGGCAAAATGTCGAGGTAAAGTTTTTTAAATGGACTAACAATGAGGTGGAGTTGTTGCTGCGAGTAACACAAAAGTACAAAGTTGCAAAAGTGAGTGAGAATTAAAGAATTTGAAGAAAAGCTATCTGAAGCATGTACAAACTGATATTAATCTTTAATAGGGCTGTCAAAATTGAGCGCAAACAAAACAACTGCTGTATAATGTCCTCCGCTATCTTAGTTTAACTGGTCACTTGACTGCATCACATGACTAAAATGTGTCATCGTTTTCAAAAAGTCCACACTGCAACACTCCATAAATGAGAGCTGCCCCTTCAGTTCCTCCCATAATCTGCTTGCTCATTTGTTATTTCAAATTATGTATCAAATTCAGAAACAACAGGCAGGCCACATCCAGGACCACCAAATATTAAAAACTGTTGATTTTCACAAAATGTTTTCAAACATTTTATCCTGTTGAGTGTAGCCTCTCCGTAAAGTTGCTTAGCAGCTGTTTGGTCGGTTCATTCAACCAAGTTTATTGAAAGCCATTTGCTTCTCTTGAGTGATTTTAAACCCTTGCATTCGTGAAGGTTGAGTTTAAAGGTGATTACACTCCCGTTTGTGCAGGGGGGGACATCGGTGAAATATGGGCTCTTTTCACTGCCATATGTTTTCATGGTTATAATATATGGTGCAGGAACACATTGCGGCTTGTATAGTTTGTTCATACAAAATAGCTTTGTGTAACTGTTTGGAGAAAACCTGATTCACACTTAGATTAATAAGATTATTAGTAACTTTTTTTTTTTTTATCCCAATCGTGCAATGGTCTTATTCCTTTAATGCCAAATGTATCATGTTTGATGAGTTCTTGTGAGTTACTGAGATATGATACAAAATAAAACTCATATGCAAATTAATATTTAAAATAACAGTAATATTTAAAATTTGTCAGAAGGTAATTATTTAATGGTTCAGTCTTTACAGTTTTAAGATACTGGACATAGAAAGCAGAGGTCAGAGAGGTCACTGAAATTGGAACAAGGTTTGAGTCCTGTTCTAAAATATGTGCTTGATGTTGGAGAAGTAGAAGTATTTTAAACTCAAAACATCTTTATATGTTTCAAGTTTTGGGAAGACTAGAATCATTCTGTAAGCTTGGACAAGACAAGATTTGGCAAGACAAATCTCTACTCAGGGTACATTTACTTGCCTGTAGCATTCGCTGCTGGTTCAGTTTGTTTCACTTTCACTGAAGTTGTTGAAACTTCATTGCACTAAACTTTTGAAACGTTTGTCAGTTTTGATATAGAAGTTGTTGCCCTCAGAAAGTACAGCTGATAAAATGAGTTCAACCTGAAGTCAATTTATTTCCAATTATTTTTGTCGATTTTGTGGATTTCTTGTACTTTATCACTCCTCTCTCAGCAGCAGAATCAAGACAGCGGTAAAAGTGCTTTAAGACATGTTCCAATGGAAACATGAAAGCGCTGTGTCAGTGATCTGGGCTAGAAGACAGAGTGGCCGCTCTGTTGAAGCTAAAGCTATTTCTCATTGTTTGGCCTTCGTAACCATGGAAACCAATGCAAAGCAAATGGCATGGCATTGGAGTTCTCATATGCCTCTTCTCCACTTGAGAACAAACAGATCAATAAAGAGAAATTTCCAGTTTAAAAAATCACTTTGATCTCACATCCATTAAACATAATTCATTAGCTAGGTAACCTTACTAAATGTATCATTTAATGTTTGGCGACTGAGAGAATATAGTAGGTAGATTGCAGTAATCTATTTTAAATGTATCAGAAGTAGACAGCAGTACTACAATTTGATGTGTTAGTAGATTAGCTGTCTCCAAGTTATTCAGATTATTTTATGATTTAGTATGGAAAATAAAATGTACCTAATGATATACATATGTGAGTGAAGTTGTCGTGTTTCCAAGTTCATGTGTAAGTTCACACATGAACACAATGATGTTGTTTAAATCTTACCAAATCTTCCCTGATAAAACTTGGCCTCTTGAAAAAACCTTTTCAAATTATAGCCTACAGTTCTGAAAGGCACTTATGAGTGATGTTTTCATATGAACAGGACCAACAGACAGGAAAAAAGTCAGTATAAAACAATCTGTCTTTTATCATTTAGAATAGGAGACTTGTTATGGTTGTGTTTACCAAAACCTCTTTGCTAGTAAATAAACCCATATGGAAAAGATATATATAAATCTTATAAAGTTTGTATCTGTCTTGTGTGAAACTTGTATGAAAAGCATACAAGAGTGAAAACAGATATAAGATCCCTTGAAGAATTGTATAAATGAAAGTTGTATGTTTTGGATACTTACTAAAACAATATATGAAAGTAATGATAAAGTGGCCACTTTCATGAGTAAATCGTATAAGCCTTATATGATTCACTATATGAAGTAGGCCACATCTTATGCAAGTCTTTTATAAGTTTTTGCTATTTCCTTTGGATATGGGAAGTACCAGCAAAATTAATACTTTCCACTTTATTGTTTACAATAATGAGAAACCCTATAGCAGCCTGCAGAAATGGAGGGTTCTCATCTCACAAGTAGGCTTTGGGTGTGCCCCAAATCTGATTTATGCCGCATCCTAGTAATATGCCTGACCTTAGTTTGAGTGCCTCCGAGCAGGGCTCAGTCTGAAAAAATGCATTGTGTTGTGGATTGACCAGCAGTCAAATCAGAGACTCTTTGATACCTACCTGATTACTAGGTGTGCAACAATACTCGTATCAATATTGAACCGTTCGATACAGTGCTTTCGGTTTGGTACACATATGTATCGAACAATACAAAATTTTTGATTTATTTTATCAACTTTTCTTCTGACGATGCTGTCTGTGTTGAGCTCTCAGTGGATCTGCATTTGACTACTCCGCCCGCCTAGGCTGCACTGTCGAGTGCAGATCCACTGAGCACAGCGCAAGCTAACAAGACAGAAGCTTAGCTCGTTGCAACATGGCAACTGCCTCAACGAAACTGCCGAAACTAAACCTCCCCCACCCTCATTCAGATCTGGCGTTTGGAACTATCTTGTTTTTCATGTGAAGCATGACCCTGATGGTAAGCGCGTCATGGACAAAAGTAAAACAGTATGTTGGATGTGCCACGCAATGATCAATTGGTGAGAACTAATGCGTTAGCGCAGTTAGCTTGTTGACGCCGTCCAGTACCCACGCACGGGGCGATCCGGTAACTCGTTAACGGAGATTTGCCGCGTTATGGCGTTAATGTGATTTTATTATTTTGTTGTTTCAGCAACATTAAATTTAAAAACTACTTTTGAGTTAAAATATATATTTATAATTTTAATATTATTAAAAAAATTACTGGTGCGCTCAGCGTTAATCTCGTTGAAATGATGTTAACCCATAACCGCATTAACACGGCAAATCTCCATTAGCGAGTTAATGCGGATTGTCCCGTGTTTGGGGCTGGACGTCGCTAATGCGTTAACAAGCTAACTGCGCAAACGCGTTGATGCCGTGCAGCCCCACGCATGCGTTAATGTCATTTTAATTGATGACGCTGACAGCACTAGAAATTACACATGTGTAGGAACATATTTTTGAAACTGTCTTAGCAAGTGTGTGTGGTTATTGCCACTGTGGAATCACACTAAATCCTCATCTTCAGTCAGCTCTGTCCACTGCTACAAGGTCTCTAAATGTCATGAGCACTCACTGTGAAATTGTAATTAAGAAGGTAATAAATAAGTGATCGAGAAACACTCTCACAGGCCTGGACAGACCAAGAGACATCCAGCTAATTAAGATTTTATGATCAATTAGAAACTTTCATGGTGAGGGAGATTTTAGCGCAGTGCAACACAGGGATGTAAGTTAAGTGCTCCTTCATTTGTTTCCTCAATTTCTTTATATACTGTATGTACATTGTGGGAGTTTGACTGAGTGGGCAGTTTTCCTAAATACTCCAACTCATCTATACACACACCCCTCTAGTGTGCACCTCTATCCAGGTTGGCGTGGGAAAGGGCTGTAAAGATGACCAGGCAGATTTAAAGTGGCTAAAAAGGAATGTGCAGTGCCTTTCCAAAGCGTCTCACAAGCAGTGGGCAAAGCCAAGTTGGAATTATTGTCTTTGTGCACAAGAAGTGGTTTTCTAAGAGCAGAAAAACAAAAACATGAAGGAAGAAAAGGATGTAGTCCTGCAGACTATAATGAATTTCAGGTTGAAACTAGATCGTGGACAATTAGGGAAGAAGTGGTTGACTTCCTAAACAGTGGTTCTTCAAGGACTCATTTCAGATGGAGACTGATTCTGCTCTCCATGTCTGAGAGGAAGTGTTGTCTCATGCTGTCATTAGTCACAGCAGATTAAATCACTCCAAAGCTTTTTGGTCACTTGAATTATCAAAAAGAACAAATTAGATTCCTCCCTTCTTTTTCTTTGTCACATACTCCAAAAATATGTGCAAAATACCCTCTTGTGTTTACAAGCCTTTGAAAGTTGAAGTGACATATACATCAGAAAACCAAGGCAGTTACAGAAAGATTGAGATGAATAAGGAGATAAAAGAAAAATAGGGACAGGGAGAGATCACTGTAATGAGCATGACAGATTGGCTTCTAAACCAACTAATTGTAATAAGGCATATCCCCTTTTAAAAATAGATGAGGAGTAATGAGGCAAGGACAGAGAGGACAATACAGAGTGTAATGGCATGTGTGAGGCCTCAATGATTGTCTCTGGAAGGCACACAGCTATATGTGAACATGTATTTTGGTACAAAATAATTTGTGGCCTTGAGCTGCACATTGGGGAAACAGGTGGATGAAATCACACATTGTGATTTCACATAAATCATTTGTGTTATGTTGTTTGTGTATCCAAGCAAGCTTTTACTTGACAGGGAGATGATATTTTTGCTGTTTTAAGTACCATTTACATCGATAGTAATTTCATTTTCCTTAGTTATTCACTGCTTCAGTATTTGCATTTGTTTTAGTCGTACTAAAGAAATGCATGAGACATGGATGGACATTGCATAGATGTGCTCAACAAGTAGGTGCAAAATACAAAGGTAGACTGTAAGGTGAAGATGGACAAAGTAGCTATGATGTCACCAACTGGTTAGCAGCATCCACATGCACAACCCTCTTTTTTGTTTTCAATATGACCATGATGAGCAAGTGGTGCATCTGACTGGACAACTGAAAAATACTGGAAGCTCAATAGGTTAGCAACCAGTCATACAAAGAAGTATAACTTGATTTAACCCTCTGGAGTCAATGGACGCACTGGCATGTCGAAATCATCAACAGTAAGAGGCAGCCTCACTACGTCTCCATTTCAACCTTTTTTTCCTGAATGCTTTTGTCATGTTTAGTGCAGTGAGACATGGTAAAAGATTGGGATTTTAGAAGGAGAAAGTGCTTGAGAGCAAAAAGAAAAATCATGATATTCCTTATGTCTGTGAAGGTTCTCAGTCATCCTGGTCATTGTAATCTAAGGTGCTTGGAAAGAAAAGCGTCTGGACTTCTTTAAGTTGCTTGAAGACGTTTCACCTCTAATCCGAGAAGCTTCTTCAGTTCTAAGGTCAAATGGTGGAGAGTCCCAGATTTAAACCCAGAGGGAGTATCCCCCCAAAAGAGGGACAAAAG
>NW_005187406.1:8164771-8168113 GCF_000239375.1 Pundamilia nyererei | reverse complement strand
TTGCCTGCCTGCAGCACTAAAGGACTCCGTGAGAGACGTCTGTCTCGCTCTAGCAGCGTCGTCCCTGTCCTTCTCTTTAGTTCATCTCAACATACGCTCGTCATATTCTGTGATATGATTTACTCTGAGGTGTTTGACAAGGTTAGTGATGTTGCCACAACCATACATGCCAACCCTCCCGATTTTTCCGGGAGAATCACGAATTTCAGTGCCCCTCCCGAAAATCTCCCGGAGCCACCATTCTCTCGAATTTCTCCCGATTTTCCACCTGAACAACAAAATTGAAAAACCATGTTGCAGAATTCATAGCGCGGCCCAGCCAATTCCAGTTTCCAACAATGGAGGCAGCTACTTCGTTTTAATATTACTCTTGTTTCTTTTTCTGGGTCACAAAAAAACTTAGCTACATTTTCTCCCTGAAAATATGTTATGTAAACTTCAAATATCTGAACCGACTGACACATCATCTTCAAACCCCCGTGGTCTTTCACTACTCGGGTTAAACATGATATATAAGCCACTTTGATAACTTAAAAATGTTATTGTTTGGCTTTTTCAGTGTTTTATTTGTTCGTGAGTAAATCTGTTTGGCTGAGATTTAAGTTATTAGTATGTATGTAAATGTAACTTTATTAATCCCTCAGGAGGGTTCCTCCGGGGTTTTCACACAGCTGAATAACAGAAAACTAATTAAACAAAGTGTGAGACGGTCGAGAGTTTATGCCAGCGCCCGGTTATATTTTAGATAGCAAGGAGCAGACGGCAGAGTTTCACTCCACCGAGGGAGCCTGTGACTTACTACCCGGCTTTCTTTAGGCTGCGAAGGCCGGGTCCTCAGGTGGAAGCAGCCTCTGAATTTGGACACCCCCGCTTTTTCCGGGCCGGCCAATAATAACGGTGACATTTAACGTATTTTATCCGATAAATAAACCCTGTAAAATGTGCCCTTTTGAATGTCTCCCTAATTCTGAGGTCTCAAGGTTGGCAAGTATGGCGACAACACCTCACTTTTTTGCCACATGTATCGCAAACCACGTCTCAGCTGTTTGTGGAGGTAAAATACGTTCACACAATTATGCTCAGCCATTGTTGTGAGTGCGCGCGCCAAGGGGCTGCGAGCCATTTATACAGCCGTATTTCGCACATGACTATGAAAGGCGGAAGAGGAGGTAGTTCCTTTGAATGTAGGCAATCCGAATGTTATAGTTTCTTTCCACTGTTAATGATAAACTACAAATTTACCCCAAATTACTAAAATATCGATATTTAATGTGAGAATTGATTCTAGAACATAAATGATTGATATCGGAGGAATCAATATTTCAGGATTAAGCCGCACATCACTAGAAAACAGGTGTGGGTCACAATCAGCCAGGGTTTCGGGTGAGCTCATTGTGAAACCTGGCCCCACCCTATCATGCGATTTACTGGGGTCAGATGGCCCAGGACGTTAGTGGGCGTTAAGGCATCTGGGAAGGGATCTCAAAACTGGATTATAGATGGCAGACAGTTGGTGTCGTAAACCCCCGCCTCTGTTCAAAGATGGTCGCTCACAGTGGACATAAATGGCTTCTTTCACTCCTCTGTCAAACCATCTGTCCTCTCTATCCAAAATGTGAACATTGGCATCCTCGAAAGAGTGTCCTTTATCCTTAAGATGCAGATGGACTGCTGAGTCTTGTCCCGTGGAAGTGGCTCTTCTATGTTGTGCCATGCGTTTGTGAAGTGGCTGTTTGGTCTCTCCAATGTAGAGGTCTGGGCATTCCTCGCTGCACTGTACAGCATACACCACATTGTTAAGTTTGTGTTTTGGAGTTTTGTCTTTCGGGCGAACCAGTTTTTGTCTGAGCGTGTTGCTGGGTCTTAAATGCAACGGGATGTCGTGCTTGGAGAAAACTCTCCTGAGTTTCTCTGATACACCGGCTACATAGGGGATGACAATGTTGTCTCGTCTTCTTTTCTGTACCTCTTAGCTGACTTTATAAACGCCCAATTAGGATAACCGCATGTTTTAAGCGCTTCCTTTACATGTGTGTGTTCCTTCTTTTTCCCTTCAGGCTTAGAGGGAACATGTTCTGCCCGGTGGTGTAGGGTCCTAATTACTCCAAGTTTGTGTTCCAGAGGGTGATGGGAGTCAAAGAGGGGGTACTGGTCCGTGTGTGGGCTTCCGGTAAACTTCGATGTTGAGGTTGCCATTCTCCTCAATGTGCACAGCGCAGTCCAGGAAAGGCAAACAGTTATCCTTTGTGTCTTCCCTGGTGAACTTGATGTTTTTATCCACAGCGTTAATGTGCGCAGTGAAGGATTCCACTTCTTGTGTCTTGATTTTGACCCACGTGTCGTCTACATATCTGTACCAGTGGCTGGGTACTCTTCCTTTGAAAGAGCCAAGAGCCTTCCTTTCCACTTCTTCCTTGTTGGCTACAATAGGTGACATGGGGGAGCCCATGGCACAGCCATGTTTTTGTCTGTAGACGCCCTCGTTGTATTTGAAATATGTAGTGGTAAGGCAGAGATCTAACAGTTTGCAAATCTGATCGGGTGTGAAGTTGGTCCTGTCTTCCAAGGAGCTGTCTTCTTGTAGTTGTTTTCTGACAGTCTCCACTGCCTCCGTGGTGGGTATGCAGGTGAAGAGAGAGACTACATCAAAGGACACCATGGTTTCATCTGGATCCAGCGTAAGTTTTTGGACCTTGTTGGTGAAGTTGGTGGAGTTCTTGATGTGGTGTGGGGTGTTCCCCACAAGAGGTGCAAGGATGGTAGCAAGGTGTTTTGAAATGTTGTAAGTGGCTGAGTTTATGCTACTGACTATGTGTCTGAGTGGGACCCCTTTTTGTGGGTCTTAGGAAGTCCGTAAATGCAGGGTATGGCATCCCCTGGGTAAAGGCGGTGATATGTGAGGCGGTCAATGATTTTGTCCTTTTCAAGGTCTTGAAGGCAAGCTATAACTTTCTTTTTGTAGCTGCTTGTGGGGTCTCACAAGCAGCAGGTTGACCATATTGTACAGTAGATCGTACAATAATAGATACAGAGAAAAAACCAACAATCATATGCAAGCACCTTGGCAACAGTGGGAAGGAAAACCTCCCTTTTAACAGGAAGAAACCTCCAGCAGAAGAAGGCTCAGGGAGGGGCGGCCATCTGCTGCGACCGGTTGGGGTAAGAGAAGGAAGACAGGATGGAAGACATGCTGGGGAAGAGAGACTGAGATTAATAACAGATATGATTCAATGCAGAGAGGTCTGTTAACACATAGTGAGTGAGAAAGGTGACTGGAAAGGAAAAACTCAATGCATCATGGGAATCCCCCGGCAGCCTACGTCTATTGCAGCATAGAGAAAT
>NW_005187406.1:8157393-8158658 GCF_000239375.1 Pundamilia nyererei | reverse complement strand
CACTACCACACATTTGGACTGATTTGTGACCACTGTTTGGGAGGGATGGTTATATTGTGTATCTGGAATGAATTTTAGGTCTCTACGTCCATCCCATGGGGAATGGGAGCAGTAACAAAGGTGTTGCGTTTATATTTTTGTTGAGTGTAGTTTGTTTTTGTATTATATGATTTATTTATTACATTTTATGTGGTGTGAATAAATAAAAGTATATTTACGGTGGCCGCTAGAGACAAATCACGTACGAACCCCAAAGCACGTACAAACTCCAAAACACGTAAAAACTCCATAGCATGTACAAACTCTGAAGCACGTACAAACCCTGAAGCACGTACAAGCTCCAAAACACGTAAAAACTCCAAGGAGTCTCTTAGGGAATTTGTGTGTTCGCTCAGACACGTGAAAAATTAGAGGGAACATTGCTGGGGTACACCACAAGCAATGTCGATACATGATGAGCAACAAGTATTTAATTTCACAAACTGCTTCCTCTCTCTTAAGGAACTCCCAACCCAATTTAAAAACTACCTCCAGCACCATAACTTTCGACTTTTCTTATTAATATATCTTGATCGATTGGTTTTGTAACCTTGTAAACCAAAATATCTGAAATTTTTATATTTGTGCACCTATAGATGAGAATTTGTGTGTGTAAAAAAAGATTTGAGTTTGTGAAAAAAGATTTACACAAGTTTTTTGGTAAGGTCAGGTTACAGATACGAAGCAAAAAACTATGTGTAAAATATGGCATTATTTTTGTGCCACTATTCTGAGTGCACGTAAAAAAAATTGAGCGCACGTAAAAAAAATTTGCAGTTGCAAGTTGCATTTTGAGAATAAATTTATTTTGAGCGAAGAAAAGCTAAATTTGAGTGAACAAAACTCATTGCTGCGTGCAAAAAATGTATTTCAGTGTTTGCTATTATCCACACACACACACAATAGCAGCCCCTCTCGCTCAGTTTTTGCATTTGCTCGCATTTTGTTGCTTGCGCTCTCAACATTTCTGCCTGTGCGGGTTCAACTCTTTCTATACACCGTTATATTTGTGCCACAAAACCAGCCAATCACAGACTTGGATGCAAAAAAATCTGATTGGCTGCTTTGTTCTCCAATCAGCTCGAAATGACAAAATGCAGTATCCCAGAATCCATTCCGCCCAAAACTCAAACGAGGCAGTGGCAGAGGAACACAGAGTGGCGGAGTTTGAAATATTACTCTTTCTGGGTCACAAAATAAACTTTTAAGATATTTTCATGCGAGAA
>NW_005187406.1:8154468-8156787 GCF_000239375.1 Pundamilia nyererei | reverse complement strand
AAAAAATGCTTGAAAGAGTAGTTGTCAAACAGCTAAATGATCATCTGCAGACAAATGGTTTATTTGAAGAGTTTATTTTGAAGGTTTCAGAGCCCATCACAGCACAGAAACGACTTTAGTGAAGGTTACAAATGATCTTCTTATGGCCTCTGACAGTGGACTCATCTCTGTGCTTATCCTGCTAGACCTCAGTGCAGGGTTTGATACTGTTGACCATAATATTTCATTGCATGCTGTAGGTATTAAAAGTAGTTCACTGCAGTGGTTTGAATCATATCTATGCAGTAGACACCAGTTTGTTGTGTCTTTACACACTAAGGTTAAATATGTTTATGAGTTCCACAGGGTTCAGTGTTAGGAGCAATTCTGTTTACATTATACATGCTTCCCTTCAGTAGTATCATTAGAAAGTATAGCATACATTTTCACTGTTATGCAGATGACACCCATCTTTAACTATCCACCAAGCTAACACATACCCACTACCTACAGGAATGTGTTAAAGACATAAAGACTTGGATGACCTTTAAGTTCTTGCTTCTAAATTCAAATAAAACTGAGCTTATTGTACTTGGCCCTAAAATATTTTTCCTAAAAACTTTAAACATGGTGTCTAACAAGATACTTACTCTACTCTCTGCAGTCATGCCACCAAACATAGTTATGCCTGTAGACCTAACTATAAATGGGTAATGATAAAAATCTCCATATTAAAACAGAATCTGTAATGTTCTTGAATCCAAGAGGAATGAAATGGCTGACAGTAAGTGAAAAAGGAAACTTGTCTGTGGATGTTAATGTAGCTTCACACAGAGAGAGAGAGAGAGAGAGAGAGAGAGAGAGAGAGAGAGGAAGAGAGAGACAGAGTGTGCTGGCAGATGGAGAAAGGGAACCAGACAGAGATGCCAATTTTAGAGACTCTGATCATTTATTTATGTGTGGGTCACCTTTTTAATCTCAAATCGTATTTTTCTGTAATTTAGATGTGAGACTTGTGTGAAGACTGAGACCTACAAAGCGTCACGTGTACCAAAAAAAAAAGAAAAATCTGGAAAACAATTATTACTATTCCGTGTGAGTCCGTCTGCATGAAGGGAGAGAAAGACCGAGCAAGAGGCCATCTCTCCCCCTGCTAAAATCAATTTAAGGAGGACTGTGAGTGCAGCATACTGATGAGCCTTCATTCACATGTATCCTTGCTTTGTTGCTCTTTTGGCCTTCTGCATACCAAATCTGAAATTAGTATTGGATTTATAGAAACCTTTGAAATCAGGCAAATCATCTAAATGATGACTACAGTGGATGCCAGTGCAAACAATGTCTCTTTATCTAATATAGATTTTATAGATATAAGCTATAGCTATAGATATCCTAGCTTCGTAGGGCAAGAGGCAGAGTATGGGCTGGACAGGCCACCACTCTGTCGCAGGGCTAACACAAAGACAGATGACCATCTGCAATCAAATTCACATCTGTGGACAACTTAGAATCACCAGTTTACCTAACCACACTAACTGCATGTCTTTGGATTGTTGGAGGAAGTCGCAATACCTGGAGAGAACCCACACTGGGAGAAGATGGAAACTCCATACAGAAAGACACCAGCCAGATGGTGGATTTGAATATTTTTACATGTATACTTTCGAGAACGTGATAAATCTCTTTCTGCTGTCTCTGTTAGTTTTGTCATTTGCCTCCCTGACAAAGATCTTTATTTAAATTATTCAGGTTTATTCTAAAAAGCAGCTGCAATGGAATACAGTGAAATGTTATATAGATTTACAAAGGTGTTGAGTATGAAACTGATTTTCTGCAGCTTTGAAACTGGATTATTTGGAGCGATAACCCAGTTCCTGTCTCTTTGGGTCATCTTCTGTTGTTTAAATGTGCTATAGGCTATTAAAAAAAGATAAATGTGACAGTAAGCAAAAAAAAGCTTCAGAGATCTTTCACATTTTATTCTTAACGTAAAAGTTTTTCATCCAAAAACATTTAACACCATTCAATGTGTTTCATACTGAACTTAGGGGATAAAAATAAAGTATCATTCCTATTGCGCTAGTATTGAACTGATACCAATACCAGAATTGGTATCAATACTGCTGACTGCTGGATTGATCCCCTCAGCTCTAGTTTTTTGCCCTGATTTACTTTCTTAAAGCCACTGGCAGTCAACAACACATACAGTGGGGCAAAAAAGTATTTAGTCAGCCACCGATTGTGAAAGTTCCCCCACTTAAAATGATGACAGAGGTCAGTAATTTGCACCAGAGGTACACTTCAACTGTGAGAGACAGAATGTGAAAAAAAAATCCATGA
>NW_005187406.1:8152048-8153141 GCF_000239375.1 Pundamilia nyererei | reverse complement strand
CTCTGGTGCAAATTACTGACCTCTGTCATCATTTTAAGTGGGGGAACTTGCACAATCGGTGGCTGACTAAATACTTTTTTGCCCCACTGTATCTCCTGTATGCATGTGCTTTCTTCCTTGTACAGTCTTTCTGGCTTTGCCTTTTTCACCATTTGTTGCCCAAAGGCAACAAATCAGAGAAGTCTTTAATTATCTTTACTGGCCACTCTATAATCTCTGCTAAGAGTCTGATCCATGACATTCCACGATGAAGACCAACCCTACTGAATCAAGAATAGAAAATGAGATGTACAGTGGTGTGGAAAAGTGTTCGACCGCTTCCTGATTTTTTTGTATGTTTGTCACAGTAATCAAACAAATTTAAATATTAAGCATAACACAAGTAAATACAAACGGCAGTTTCTAAATGAAGGTGTTTCTGATTAAGAAAAAAAAAAACAAAAAAACAACTGCATGGCCTTATGTGAAAAAGTGACTCAGGCAGAGGAAGACAGAGCCCTAAATACACAGAGCGTAACAAGGGGATGAGAAACAGGAGGGAAACACAGCTGGAACAGATCTAACCTAGTGAGGAAGGTCTGTGAGGAACCAAAACCGAATACAGTGAACACAGGACAAGGGACTATCAAAATAAAACAGGAAGCAGGAAATGCACACTAAGACACGGACTGACTGAACAGAGGGAACAGAGGGGACGAGACACCTGACTGGAATGCAGATGAATAAATAAGGAGAGAGAACGAAACATACATGATAGAAGATGGCGCGGCCACGTCCAGACGCCTTCCTGACCGCTCTACCTTGAAAAAAAGCAAAAAAAAAAAAAAGCATCACCATCAACACAGGAGCACCTCAGGGATGTGTCCTCTCGCCACTGCTCTACTCCCTCTACACTTCAGACTGTGTGGCCACCCATGGCTCCAACACCATTGTGAGGTTTGCTGACGACACAGTGGTGTTGGGTGCCATCTCCAACAACGATGAGGCGGCCTACATGGATGAAGTGAAGAATCTGGCATCGTGTTGCCAGGACAACCACCTCCAGCTGAACGTCAGCAAGACCAAGGAGCTGGTGGTGGACTTCAGAAGGGGT
>NW_005187406.1:8149947-8151230 GCF_000239375.1 Pundamilia nyererei | reverse complement strand
CCCCCCCAATTTTTGCACATGTCGAGGAGCGTGTCAGGCTACATTTCACTGTGTGTTATACTTGTATAACTATGCATGTGACAAATAAAGAACCTTGAACCTTGAACCTTGAGATATGACAGGCTACGCAGGGAGGCACAAAGGGGAACTAACTAAATGACTAAAAAACTCAGAAATAGAAATACAGCTGATTAAACTAGGAACAACAAGGAAACTAAACAATACCAAATGAGAACATAAACATAGGAACACTGGGTCAAAGACCCAGTACCATTACAGCATCTGAATTTCTGCACACAAGTCCTATCAGCTGCCTCTGAAATCCCACAAGCTAACCAAGCCTGATAGAACTCCTTCCTCAGCCTGGTGGCTCTCTTCAGCTCTGGTGTCCACCATTTGGTTTGGGGGTTACCACCACGACAGGGACCAACCACCTTGGGGCTGCAGCCATTGCAGCGGCTTTGGCAATGGAGGTGCATTCGACTCAATGTCCCCAGTCTCCCTCAGAATGCTGTTGAAGCTCTGCCGGAGGTGTGCGTTAAAGATCTCACAGATCGGGGCCTCTGCCAGGCATTCCTAGCGCAGCCTCACGTCTGTCCAGCACACCACCAGGTGGTGATCAGTTGACAGCTCATCCGCTCTCTTTACCCAAGTGTCCAAAACATATGGCTGCAGGTCTGGTGATACGATTACAAAATCGATCATCGACCTGCGGCCTAGGGTGTCCTAGTGCCACGTGCACTTATGGACACCCTTATGTTATAATAGGTGTTTGTTATGGACAAACTGGTTTGCACACAAGTCCAACAACAAAACACCATCAGGTTCAGATCCGGGAGGCTGTTCCTCCCAATCATGCCCCTTCAGATCTCACTGTCTTTGCCCACATTAATATTGAAGTCTCTCAGTAGGACAACAGAGTCCCCAGGTGGAGCACCCTCAAGCACCCCGCCAAGGCTCTCCTAGAAGGCTGGGTACCCTGAACCGCTACTCGGCGCATAAGCGCAGACGACAGTCAGAACCCGTTCCCTGACCCAAAGGCGCAAGGAACAAACCCTCTCGTACTCTGGGAGAAACCCCAACGTACAGGCAGCAAGCTGAGGGAATACTAGGATACTCACCCCAGCCCGCCGCCTCTCACCAAGGGCAACTCCAGACTGAGACGAAATCCAGCCCCTCTCCAGAAGAATGGTTCCAGAGCCCAAGCCATGCATTGAGGTGAGCCTGACTTAGAGCTGGGCGATATGAGATTTTTTCATATCACGATATGTTTTTTTCATTTC
>NW_005187406.1:8146435-8148776 GCF_000239375.1 Pundamilia nyererei | reverse complement strand
TTTTTTTTTTTTTTTAAGAGGACAAGAGCGGCGAGGTCTATCGCGATAGCTTAATTTCTCTATCGAGTAAAAGTTATATTGCGATACATATCGTTATCGTTCTATCGCCCAGCTCTAGCCTGACTATATCTAGTCCGCACCTCTCAGCCTCATGCACTAACTCAGGCCCCTTCCCCACCAGAGAGGTGATGTTCCATGTCCCAATTGCTAGCTTTGGTAGCCGGGGATCAGTCTGCCAGGGCCTCCGCTCTTGGTTGCCACCTGGCACACCTTGCACACCCTATGGCGCCTTTTGCAGGTGGTGGGCCTGAAGGAGGATGGGCCCACGTCCCTTTTTCGGGCTGGGCCCGGCTGGGCTACATGGATGCTAGCCCTCAGGTACCCTCCCCAGGCCTGACTCCAGGGCGGGGCCCCAGTAACCCTATCCCAGGCAGGGTGAACTGCTCCCTTGATCTTTCACTCATAGGGGTCTTATGAATTGCTCTTTGTCTGGTCCCCCACCCAGGACCAATTTGCCATGGAAGACCCTACTGGGGGAAAAAGCACCCAGACAACATAAACTCTGGGATACACAAACCCCTCCACCACAATAAGGTAGCGATTCACGGAGGGGGTTGTTAAAGAAAAAATAGGTTGATGTGTTTTAAGAGAGACGATAACCATCAGAATGCCAGTGCAGTGGAAGACCAGTGGAGTGCTCCCCTAATGAATCCGAGAGGATGAAGAGATATATAATTTAGTACTCTTTAAAGCATGTTTTATTCCACTTTGAATGAATATGGAATATTAAGTTTAAAGCAGATATGTTTTTGAAAGTCTTGGAATTAGCAGCAGCATGCAGCAGCAGCTGCATGTTGATGTCACCAGTATCTAAGTAAGTTAGTCACAGCATGATGAAGAATATGCTGTCAGATGGGTCTAAATTATCTTATTTGTTTGGACAACCGGTTTTATACCTTTAACTGCAGAAGGATAGGGCTGTTCTGTATCGTAGCTACACACTTTCTGGTAGCAGATACTGGCAGTCAATGTTCAGATATGCCTAATGACATCCATAATTTTCAAATTACATGAATCTTGAAGGCAATACCTAGATTCAGCTGCCACCCAATTACTGCCATTCAGTGGCATTAATTCTACTAGTGGAGTTGGTTCAATTACCACAACTGATTAGAACTGCCTCTCAAATAACTTTGGGATCCCACTGGGTATTGATCCAGCATTAGCATGATCAATTAAATATTGACCCTGACTACTTCAGTGTGACAGATGGATTAGTGGTCATTTTCCTCAGGCTACTGGAAACTCTATATGACTGGCAAGTTGATATCTTAGTCACCTAGCTATGGTATCCATACAGTGTCCAGCAGTAATCATAAGTGGAAACAGATATCATTCAGTATAATACATTGTCATTAACGGTGGTTAAGACCCTCTTTCTTATGTTTTAATACTGTTAAATACAATACCTCATAGTCCTATATACCATGCCTCATACTAATGCATACAGTTATGTAACAATCAATTAACTCATATTAGTTGACTTCTTTGGTCTCTAATGGGCAGCACAGCACTGACATCTAATCATCATGTTGTGACTAAAACATTTGGGGTTGTGTTTCTAGTTCCCTGTTTAAGCCAAACAATGCCTTCTGTTTAACATCAGGTTTGTTCTCTTCCATTACCAGCAAAAATATTTATCCATCATACAGGATGTGTTTCACAAACAAGGATTAGGACCAGTTCCGGACTAAAATGCCCAGTCTGGTGTTTGTAATCTCCGTTAAGTCACATTGATTTGCAGTCATGCTGATCAAATTAGTTATAGATTTAGCTTGATTTGGATTAAAGTGGAGTTTAAAATAACTTCAGCAAGGATTGCTTTATGTTAGACTTGATAATATTTCTAATGAAGAATATTAGTTTGGTACAAATTTAAAATAGCTAGCCGTAAGGCTGAACGCTATTTATCATTTGAACAATTCGATAATTTAAAAAATTCTTGACACAAATTTTTTGGTTGAATGTTTTGTTTAATTAAAACCCCCGCGAGCCATCATTTTATGGATTCCTACCTATAAAACCCGGAGAGCAGTCAAATGGTGGAAATGGAAGCTAAATTGGCTAGTCATTCATATGTATATTGGGCTGTTAAGTAGGAATTCTGGAGGGAGGGGAGTGGGGGTGGCTGATGAACAGCTTTTCCCATCAAAGACTCGGTGCTGTTTCCTGCAGTATATTGCAAGTAAACCTGACAAGTTTGGGATCAAGTTTTGGGTGGCTTGCGACCTAAAATCCAAGTACATTTGCAATGTCTTCCCATATCTTGGCAAGGACCCCA
>NW_005187406.1:8140758-8144654 GCF_000239375.1 Pundamilia nyererei | reverse complement strand
AATATACATATGAATGACTAGCCAATTTAGCTTCCACTTCCACCATTTGACTGCTCCACCATTTGACTGCTCTCCGGGTTTTATAGGTAGAAAGGTAGAAGCCTGGGGATGCTATTAATGCACGTGAATACTCTGACAACATTGAGCCCACGCACCGCTCAATTTTTCAACACAAAACACTGATAACACAGCAGCAGCGTTGATGATGACACTGGCACAGTTTAAAGTGGAGCTGGAGTCTGTTTGCACTAACATTATGAAGAGCAAAGAGGCAGAGCCGTTACTGAGATGGTAATGTGGTTTCTAGCATCCAATACAACAGGGCTCTTCCTGTAATCACCATTAAAACCTTTACTGGGAAAAAGCTAGTGGAAATCCTTCATCAAAGTGTCTGATCAACAAACTCTGACGTGAAGAAAAGCGAACTTTGTAGCTGCTTAATCCACCGCTGTTTGTTTTACACAGCAAAAAATCTGAAGAAAGCCTCCAGAAGTTGTATTAAAATATGCAGATGAGCTGTTAACTTATTCTGATACCATGTTTAAATTACACAGCTTGCTGAAGGGTGACGGCAGCCATCCTATTTTACATGGAACCTGCAGCAAACATGGTTAGACTAAAGGAGGGCATGGGGTGTACTAGAAGATATTTATTTCAAGCCTTTTTCAACATTTTTCAGATTAAAGCCAGTAAAACTCCAGTGACCTGAGGGTTTTTAGGTTTGAAAGACTTTACTTGCACACTTAAACATGCAGAGACACAAGCACAAAAACTCATAAACACACTGTATCTACCTCATCCAGGAGATAAAACACTGTCAGAACTGTTTTTGCCTCCTATTAATGTCAGAAAGCCTTCCAAGAAGACTGGTAAAGGTACATTTTTATGCCTTTGTTTAGATTGCACTGTATATCTAATTGTATTTTACTTTTACCTTTGAATGGACTTAGTATATTTATATATTTTTCCATTTAAGAAAATGTTTTATTAAAAAATCATTTTAATATGGCACATAAATACAGTCAGAGGGTTGTTGTTGTCGTTTGTTTTGTTCTTTTGACAGATGTTTGCAGTTAAAGTTTAAAACATTGGAATTTCTCCAATGGAAACCAATGAGCAGTTAATTTTGAAAGACCTGTGTTCTTTCTTGTGTTCTCATGTTCTTTTTAAAATGTTCATTATTGCTTATTAAGAAGACCAAAGTATTTCTTATTCCATTAATCAATTAATTGGTGTAATAATCAATTATTATCAGTAGTTATAACCTGGCCTGCTTCTGTTGTAGCTGCAAGGTGTGAACGCTATCCATGAATCACACACAAATCGTGCTGTATGCTGTCCACAGTCTGTATTGTGGCGTGTTCCCACAAGTATCTGTTGTCCAGAGGCTTTACACCACTCAGTTCATGGGGTATCGCTGTGATTCTGAGATTTGGAACATACTCCAGCCACTTGGGAACCAATTCAGTATCTCTTCGCAATTTGCACTCCCAGAAAAGCAGCAGGAGTAATAATGACATGAATGATGTGGGGTTTCAGTGTTTTAGAGTTACTGTTGCCTTAGCCGCATAAAGAAAGCCGGAGGGCCAGGCATAGGGTTTTCCCTTTATATAATTCCCAGTGGATTGTTCTGTACCACAAACAAAATAAATAAATCAGAGCCAAGTACCCAGAAGCAAAGTGTCTGTGTGGGCGACCTCCCCTATTTTAAGATGCATTATGAGGACAAGATTTTTTTTCTATTTCTCTTTGATTCACTTTCCATTTCCACCCTCTCTATTTTTCACCCTCATTTTCCACTTTAGCCCCCTTTCTTGTCAAAGAATTATTTTATATAATCAATAAACTTGTAAAGTTCTGCTATCGTGTACCATGTTCAGTCCCTGAAAGCATCACAATTCAGTATGCCCATACTCTGTTTAGGTTCAGTATCCCCCATCTTGAAATGCAATTTTTAGGTTGCTAAAACAATCCCCTCTAGTTTCAGTTTCAATTATATTCATACAGCGCCAAATCACAACAACAGCCACCTCAAGGCGCTTTATATTGTAAAGTAGACCCTATAATAATAGTTGAATGTGGACATTAGTTAATCTGAGTATAGGCTTTGTTATGCCCTTTAAACCAGTCTGTATACTGTAGACTGCCAGAAAGAACACAAACATGGAGCTTTTACCTTGAAAAATGGCAGTGGCGTTTTCCGGCATTAGTCTGCTGTTGGAACAGCTGGAAATGTGGTATGAACTGAGACCTTCACACAGAGATAAGATACAGTATTTCATGCAGCCTGATGCGTGCATATGGCTCTGCTTTTTAATCACCCCACAATGATAAGTAGGCCGACAGTAGCTTTGCAATCCTGCACTCTGTCTGAATGCTAATGAGAGTACCATTACACAACCAGAGCAGCTCCAGCAGAGAGCTCTGAGCATTATAGTGCAAATTTAATGAAATCCTGACTTCCTTCTCTCCCTCTATATATTAAAGGATGCTGTATACTTGAATGTCATGAATGTCATGCAGGATTTTCAAGTATCCAGGTGTTTGTGGTGCATATGTGTATATGAACTGAATCCAAAACTTGTTTCATCAGTGAAATACAGAGGCACAACTTGTACTTGGCATAATGAAAGGACCTTTGGCTGAAAGCATCATCCAAATGACTTACTCCTGTGGATCACAAAATTGAGGATGTACCAATATGTCCCGTGTACCGATAATATCTTCCAAGTTTAGCTTCACAAAACTTTAATCATCACAAACTAGTTTCTTGACCTTTTATAATGAATTGACTGTACTCAGATTACCTCCACAGTCACCCAATTTCAATCCAATTAAGTATTTCTGGTGTTGGGGGTTCACATAATGGATAGCATCTGACAAATCTGCAGCAACTCCATGATGCTATCATGTCAGTATGGAGCAAAATCTTTGAGTAATGTTTCAAGTGCCTTTGTGAATCTATGCCACAAACAATTAACGTAGTACTGAAGACAAAAGGGGTACAACCTAGTACTATCAAGACGTAACTAATTAAGTGACCAGTGAGTGTGTTACCACGTTATTCAGATGAAATGTTTAATATTTCAGCAGACAGTCACTGATTTATACATTTAGCA
Source organism: Pundamilia nyererei (assembly GCF_000239375.1). NCBI lineage: Eukaryota > Metazoa > Chordata > Actinopteri > Cichliformes > Cichlidae > Pundamilia > Pundamilia nyererei. The sequence goes on along the minus strand of NW_005187406.1, from coordinate 8,141,535 downwards.
GACATAACCACTATTAGTATTCATTTGGAGTAGGGATTTTAACCAATGCATGAACATAACATTCCAAAAAAGTACATTTGCTAGAAAAAACATTGCTTATTTGCACACTGTGCAGTCACAGGGCAACATTAGTATTCATTCACAGTTGTTTATGATTAGTTATCGAACATACATATGTATTCATTCACAGTATTTGGATTCTTCAGCAGGCAGTTCTTAAAACATCTCCCACTATCCAGTTTTCAAAAAACGAAAGTTTCATTCAGCTTTATTTGTGTTTTAAGAGAGTCAAAAACATTAAAGTCAAATATTAAAGGGTGAATTTTGAGCTAGATCTTGTAATTGCAGATTGGTATCCCAAATTCTACCAGAATGTCACAGTACTTTCTTCTGTTTTAGTCAAAAAAACAAAAAATAACCTGGGGTTTATTTTCCAGGTTAGTCACAGTGTAGATCAGGGGTGTCCAACTCCAGGCCTCAAGAGGCGGTGTCCTGAAGGTTTTAAATTTCACCCTGGGTCAACACACCTAAATCAAATGATTAGTTCATTATCAGGCCTCTGGAGAACTCTAAGACATGTTGAGGAGGTAATTTATTCAATTCAATTCAATAAAACTTTATTGATCCTGAAGGTTGACCCCGAAGGAAATTGGGTTAAGGCTGCCGACCTTTGCCAGCGCCGACTTACCCTTCTGACCATACATACATTACACAAACATCACATGGGGAAGACAGGTCAGAGAGGTATAACAATGGAAAATGCACCACATGAGGAAA
>NW_005187406.1:8132687-8139041 GCF_000239375.1 Pundamilia nyererei | reverse complement strand
CCCACAGAGGGACAAAAGGACCCCCTGATGATCCTCTAATCGCCTGAGCCAAGGTGTGAAACTGGGTGTGGGTCCCAATCAGCCAGAGTTTCGGGTGAGTTCATTGTGAAACCTGGCCTCACCTTATCATGGAATTCGCATGGAATACTCCTTTGACTACGATGACCTGGATGACTGAGAACCTTCACAGACTCATACACAAAGAATTAACTCACTTTACCTGAAACATTCATCTTAGGTCAAACCTATCAATGGCAGTTACGAGGGTAACACTTGGTGGGATTAACTGACTATGACATCCACACACTAAATTTTCAATAATTAACATTATTTGACGCAAGTAACCAACTGCACATGAGGTAGAAAATGATGCACACAGGAATACAACACTGACTGGACTGGTTTGCACAGAAGCCGCACCCCAACTGAAGACAGCCCTATATGAGGTGCCGTAAGGGACATTATTACTGAAACGCTCTCACACACACTACTGAAATTTTATCTCTCAAACACACAAATTTTATCTCTCACACACACTACTGAAAACCAAGAAGATTTCATTTGAACAGGAAGGTATTTTAGCTGCACAGGAAGGTGAGGAAAAACAAACGACACATTAATGCACAGCTAACACCGCGGTGACGTCTACAACAGTCTGTTAGAGGTATAATTGAAAAATCTTTTGCCTTCACCAGTGACTATCCAAACATTATTTTAGGGTAGCAGCCTATTGCAACAAGTCGGGGCATCCTGGCTATGCTAGCTGCCCGTATAATCTGGAAAGACAGTCTGACAGTACCTCATCTACAATGAAATTACATCGGATCCTTGTCATTTTTTACATACTTTCTTTGTTGTTTGAGGTAAGAACCAATGAAGAAGATGTTGACAGATTTTTTTTAACTTGTGCTCTGCAATGTATTGGGGCACTCCAAAATGAAAATTCGGACAATATCAGACAAGAGCAGCTTTATAGAGAGCTAGATGATCATACACAAACTTTATCAGAATTTCTTGCTGCTGTATCTCGATATGATCCTAATAATAGGGTTGCCACCAACCTACTAGGATCCTTGTATAGATGTTTTTGCAGCTTGCTACATGAATATGATGCTAGACAGAGATCTGCTTATGTGACCCACAGATTGTTACCCCCAACCACCTTGAGTGGTCATCCAGGTCGGCCACGATACACTATATCTGCTGAACAGATTTCTCACTTTGTTTCCATTGGTATGACATGGCAGAGAATTGCATCATGGTTTGGAATAAGTCGAAGAACCCTGTACAGACACAGACAAACTTTGGGAGTTGAGCCATTAAGCTATGTGGATATTTCAAATCAAGGACTGAATGGCCTTGTGACGGATATCCTACAGAAGACTCCAAATGCAGGGGAAGTATATATTCTTGGAAGTCTGAGATCTCGTGGCTTAAGAGTTCAACGTTGGAGGGTCAGTCAAAGTCTACAGGAAGTGGATCCTATTGGACGTGCATTTAGACGTTGTCATATGATAAGGCGAAGGATCTTTAGTGTTCAGGCCCCCAACCACTTATGGTAAGTTCACTGGTTTGAAACAAATGGCCAGGCCTTGTGTTTAAAAGTATTAACACAATACATCAAAATTAAAGGTCCTTCATTCAAAACATTACTGAAGTTAATCTATATGATCAGCATAAGATAATAATAATGAAAAAAAAAAACAATAACCAAAAAAACAGAACTTGCTTTGAGTATGTTAAATATTTGGGGGGATTCAAAGTACATCAATTTAGATGTCGTCTAATGTATATACTGCTGAGTTGTTTAATCACAATATAAATCTCTAACATCGATTGTGCCAGGTAAACGTAATGTGGAAAAAGACATTTTGTGCCACTGTGTGTATGTGTGTGCACGTGTAAGCACGTGTGTGTGGGGGTGGGGGGGGTGGGGGTACTCCCCATGATGGAGTTGGAAGTAGTATAACATCTTTGTTGAAATGGTCATGCTGCTGTGCCATAGCTTTGAAATATAAATATAACTATGAGATACCATAAACAACAGCAAGTGATAACTAATAATACTGAGATGCAGACAGCAGAACACTATCCAAACCCCCACACAGAATGCTTTCATAGACAAAATTGTGTTAGTTAGGCAAACATAAGGGTTAATTTTATATACTGTATAGTATTGTATTCTGCCTTGGTAGGGTGATAATGAGTGGCAGTCTGTTATTAAATTAAATTAATTTATTTATATTAATTAAATAAATTAAATTAAAATATTGGAAACTTTGCCATAATAGGAATATGTTACACTAAGGTATTGCAGTACATAGGAGCCAGACTTACAAGCGCTTTGCGACAGCGCGTTTGTTGGTATTTGGTATTTTAAAAGACAACGCAGTGACAATATTGCGGTAACTTTTGCGGGAAATTTTTGCAACTGACCCTGTGATATATGCATTTCTGGGAGTTCATTTCTTAATGTACAAAATATGGAATGGGTAGATGGGGTAAAGCGAGTCTGCAAACCGATTTACTAAGGCTTGATACAAAATGAACTCAGTGGTTTAGAAAATAGCGCACCCGTAAAGCTAACTACACCTATGAGCTGTGCTATTTTTCCCCATTTAGTAAATCTGGCCCTCAGTATAGTCTTAAATATCAGACTATTACATATCATCCCATTTCAGACAAGTGAATACAAACTCATTAAACTTTGTAACTACCTTTTTCTTCTGGTGCCTGATGTCCAGCTGCCGAAGCATTGCCGAGTTTGATAGGTGCACATTCTCTCTTGACTGTAGATGTCGCTGGCATGGGCAGCTCATGCTGACGTGAGGGAAAGAGGGATGTTAAGTGACTATCCAGTCCATCCACACTGGTGCTTGCAACAGGTTGCTGCCCCACGACTGTCGCATTTGACAGAGTTCTGATGGTCTCTGCTGAGGCTAATATACTGTTGAGTAATGCGGCTGCTTCACTCAGGCTACTAGCAGGTTGCTGAGTAGACATCTGTGTAGTGGTTTGAAATGTACCACTTTTTCCTTCACTTTCCTGGTCTGGACACAACTTCCTATTCATCTGAAATGCCTTCCTGTTTTACTGAAATGCCTTCCTATTCAGTAGTGTGTGTGACAGCGTTTCAGTAGTGTGTGTGTGTGAGGGCGTTTCAGTAATAATGTCCCTTACGGCACCTCATAGCGCTATGCCTGCTGTGAGTTAGGTGTATTAATTTGCTTCTAAATCCAGTAGGAAGTGCACCACTACCACAACAAATAAGGTGGAGGTGAAACTCAGAAAAAACATGTAAGGAATATTATAAAATCACAAAAAACATAACAAAAGACTAAATATGCCTAAGTCATTCCAACACACAGTATAAAGTGTCAGCCAAAAAAATTATTTGAAAGACAATACATTGCATACTAGAGCGGAGAATAATCCGCTGCGGGCTTGTTACCCGCACGGGTTAGTTAATGGTCATGATGGGAATCCCAGGTATTAAGAAAGTGCTGACATGCTTGTTTTTGTATGTTCAGAAACATGCGTCTAGTAATGTGTTCCATGTTGTGTGCCCCTAGTTGCGTCTCTCCCTTGTCTACCCTCTACTCTCTGTGATTTGTCTCACGAGATACCAGATGGCACTGTGGGATGGATTCCAGACTGCTTCCTTCTACCAGTTCTATGCTGTGCTGTCATCTTGCTGGCATGGCATCAGTCTTAATCAGGGGCTAGAGAGATGCTACTTTACACCTGCACTCTGTCACTAATGCAGAAAACACTAATGTTGATTCATCTGAAAAGGAGGCAATGCCCCAACCCTTTCCTCTCCTTTCTTTCTGCATTGCATGTGGAAGTTTTGTGGTATTATCTTTAATTAATATTATGTTCTATTATTATGATCAATAGTTTTTGATGACTTTTTTGTGAACTCCCTGCAGGGATGGACGTCCTCAAGGACGCCGTCTCTCTCATTGAGACACGGAGTGCAAGTGGTGCCACAGCCCAGCATCTCTGTGGAGTCGGTGCTGTTGAGACATGGGGACAAAGTGGGGCATGGAAACATTGCATACGTCTCCCGTATGAATAACGGGGTTGCTGTTTTTGTTTACAACCTAAGATCGTTCTGTTAACTTATTTAAAGTGGGATTTCAAAAAACAATGAGTTAATGAGTTTTCCCCTTGGCTGTACTGTCCACCCCAATCATTAGATGTCTCTTTCCATGTTACACATGAGGGACATTATATGGTGTATGCAAGTTCAGGTGTGATGAAATGCTTTGAGTGTGGACATGTGTGGAGAGAAGAGATCACTTGCCCCTACAGAGAGCAGGAGGCAGAAGTGGCTACAGCTGCAGCACCATCGTTGTTACTGTATGTGGAGGCAGTTAGTGCTGCCTGGCACTACTACACTGCGTCAGATTATTTATCTTTTGTGGAAAGTGTTTTCCAAAATAGAAATCAGTACTGTGTAGAAGAAATTAACTCTTTTTTTGGCCTATAGTAATGGGAGATCTGCTGTTGTAACAGACTCTTTTCCTGATGTTGAGAAGCTTATTCAGTCTGTGAAGAAAAGTTGTTGGTCTGGATCTCCTGGATTAAAAAAAAGCAATACAGTTTAAGGACAAATATTACTAATGTAAGACAGGCGAAAGGAGTGGTCAAAACTAATTTGAGGAAAAAGTGAAATCTTTAGAATAATTCCAAGTTAAGTAGACATCAGTGGGTGTTTCTAATTTTCCTTTTTTCTTGTCTCCTTTTCTTCTTTCTCTCAATATGGAAAATTTAAAGGTGGCCTTCTTTAAATGTAAATGTGGGATGGATGCACAGAAGAGAGCTTTGATTAAAGAAACACAGAAGAAGCTAGATGTAACTTTTTTACAAGAAAGCCACAGTGATAATGCTGTGGAAATAAAATGAGGGTACGGCTGCCCCGTCCAGCCTTGCATAAATAAATGCATATTTAGCCATGGAACAAATTGCTGTGCAGGGGTCGGTATCTTATTTTCGCCAACTTTATATATCCAGATTTTGGCAAGTACAGAATATATTAATGTCAGAAATTCAAGGAGTTATCATTCATTTTATTAATGTGTATTTATCAAATTATGGTCCAGAATGTAAAGTTAATTTAAAATATTGGAAGATAAACTAAGTGTTATAGATTCCAGTGAATGTTTTATTTTGGGTGGAGACTGGAACTGTTGTTTTGATTACACAGAGAACAGAACTGGCGAAGGAACACATTTCGAGTCCTCCTACAACAATGATGGACTTAATTGATGTGTTGGGAAGGAATAATCCTTTGAGTAGACAGTACACCTGGGCCAGAATAGTTGAAAGTAGATGCTATGCAGGTAGGTTAGACAGAATCTATCTTTCTAGCTCTTATAGCACTCGTGTTGTGAATTGCTACATTGTTCCTGTTGTGTTTACAGATCATCACATGGTTTTAATGGGACTGGTTATTACTTCTATGGGGAAACAGAAATCTTTTTGACACTAAACTTTTATGTGATTTTAACTTTTGTGACAATTTAAAAAAAAATTTAAATCAAAGAAAAACGAGTTTCAATCTCTAATTAGATGGTGAGAGGTAGGGAAAGCTCAAATCAGAAATTTCTGCCAGCAGTACACTTATAGATCTACTAGTAACATTAGGAGGGTAAATTCAGAAACTGGAACAGGAAATAACACCTGTAGAGTGTTTCCATTTGTCAGAATAATCAGAAGGATTTATTGTCTCATAAAAGAATGTAATTAAATTATCTTCTTCAGGAAAGAGTTAAAGGGGCTCTAATTCGAGCTCGTTTTACAAAGCCTAAGGATATGGATCCACCAACAACATTCTTTTTTAACTTGGAGAGGTCAGTTGCATGAAAAAAGGCAGATGGTCTGCCTTGGCCTACCAAATGACCAAGTTACAATGAATCCAGCAGAGATGAGAAAACTTGCAACAGAGTTTTATGCAAATATCTTTTTGAAAGATACATGTGATTAAGCAGTGGCAGCAGAACTTCTTCAACTCACTTCAGAGGATCAAGCGATATTCAACACAGACTTGACATTGAGGGAGCTTACAACGGCTGTTGCACAGATGGCATCTGGGAGATCCCTAGGAATAAATGACCTACCTGGAGATTTTTTTTTAATATTCATGGAACTTACTGGGGACAGACCTTTTGTACAGACTAGGGCTGCTCAATTAATCGAATTTTAATCACGATTACGATCTGGGCTTTCAACGATCATTAGAAATGATTTAGCCGATTATTAGCCCCTCCCTCATTTATCCGCGACACCTTAAAGGCCGGTCCGTGAAAATATTGTCGGGCATAAACCGGTCCGTGGCGCAAAAAAGGT
>NW_005187406.1:8116406-8132056 GCF_000239375.1 Pundamilia nyererei | reverse complement strand
GCTGGAAATAGTTTATTTTGATGCACATGCTGTTTTCTTTGCAAATTTGCATCATAGGATTGTTTTTTCGTTTTTCCTGCAGTATATAAAAATTGCTGCATCTCCAAAATAAAACTATGAAGACACTCAAAATAAATTTCCTGTTTTTGTAAACTATTTTTTTGGAACTTTTTTGTATTTAAAGTTTTTAGGGATAAACCTCTTAAATTTCTCCAAGTAGAAATATATGTAAAAAAAACAAAAATGATTTTCAATTTTTTTGTAGTTTATTGCAATTAATGTAGTTACTATGGACTTAATGCATACATATTATTAAAATATGGGCTATAACAGTTGTATAGCAACTTGAAATGCTCCCACAAATGGCACTACAACGTGTAAAAAAAATAATATAAGCTCTGGCGGACTTGGTTCTATAGTAGGTCTTAAAGGGTTAAATAAATATCGTCAAATAATCGAGATCTCAATTTCAGTGAAAATAATCGTGATTATCATTTTTGCCATAATCGAGCAGCCCTAGTACAGACAATAAGATTCTTTCAAAGGTGTTATCCAATAGACTGATCCAATATCCAATAGACCTTCTAGTTCCAGTAGTTCCAGTATTGTGTTCCAGGCAGATCTATGTTAGACAATGTATTTACTATGAGAGACGTTTTTGCTATTTGTGAGACATATGACCACTGTTCTCTCTAAGATGAGCACGTGAGCAATCATGCACTGCTGACACAGTGTCCGTGCACAGAAAATCAGCAAAATAAAATAAATACATGTATTTACTTTAATTCCAATTCAGGCTGGATGTTTTTTTTGCACAGAGCGCAAATTTTCTGTGTGGGGAGACCATGTCAGCAGTGCGCGATTGCTCACGCGCTCAGCTTAGAGGGAACATTGCATATGACCTAAATGTGGGGATCATCTCTATTGATCAGGAGAAGGTTTTTGATCGTGGAGATCATACTTTTCTTTTTTTCAACTTTGCAAGCATTTGGTGTAGGAAATGTTTTTCTTTCTTGGGTAAGGTCACTCTACACTAATTGTTATCCGTTAATAGAGGTATTAGGCAGGGTTGTCCTATCTCGGGTCAGTTATATAGCTTAGCAACGGAACCTCTTATTTAGATTGAGAGCTAGATTAAAAGATTTTACATTACAAATTTGGGGTCAGAGTCCTCCAGTAGTTTTTTTTTCTGCTCATGCTGATGTTATTATTTTTTTTATTAGAAATCAGTGTGATGTGTGTGAACTGAGGAAGAGCTTAGCTTTGTATGAAAAGGCTTCATCCAAAGTTAACTGGAACAAAAGTGAGGCCTTATTGGTAGGTAAATGGTGTGCAGACAACATTCCAACCCTGCCAGGGAATTTATGCTGGGGAAGGAATTAAGACATTGGGAAGGGATATGCAAATGTTACTAACAAACTTATATTATTAACTAAAGTCCATCAGAACCTTAAAGAGGGTTCTGGAAGAAATCTGAGAGTCATTACTTGTGTCACTGTGTTTACTAAAGACCATGTTTTAGCTGACCAGTGGCATGATGCATATTAGTATGCATATTCAGTACTTTCAGTTTCTCCAGCTTTTGATAGTTGGCATGAGGAGAGTGGACCGCTTCTTTCACTGTGAACACCTGTGTTGGGTGTTCACAGTTTATGTAGGAAGAAGCACCTATATCAAAGTTGTGTTAAGGTGCTGAATGTGTGCTCTCTAGCTGGGGTCAGAGAGTCGAGGTGGGCACAGGATTTTGGTTTTAGACCTTACCCCTAAAGGGAGATGGAGGGTCTTCTATTAGCCACCTGTTGAAAAATATCTTGTGAGTCACAATGCATTTTTCAATATACTTTTCATGTTCGTGCAATATACCTTTCACGTTTGAACAATATAATACCACGTTCGTACAATATAATATTTATATTGTACGAACGTGATAATTATGTATATTGTAATAACGTGATATTATATTGTTCAAACGTGAAAGGTATATTGTTTGAACAATATACTTTTCAAGCTATAACATGATATAGCTCTATTTTTCTTTTGTCTGGGTGGCAGCTCTACGCTTCCATATCCAATGTGGCCTCACAAAATTATCACGACAACAACAACCACGAAAAGAGTTGGATGGACATTGCTGCTTAATCACAGCTGACTGGTCAATGTTTTTCATTAGTAATTTAGCAAAGTTGATGGTGTGTGTGTGTGTGTGTGTGTGTGTGTGTGTGTGTGTGTGTGTGTGTGTGTGTGTGTGTGTGTGTGTGTGTGTGTGTGTGTGTGTGTGTGTGTGTGTGTGTGAGTAAAAGACAGAGAGGGAGAGCGTTGGACAGATTTTGTATGATAAGCATTCATATTATGGACGCACAGTTTGAGCGCACTGGTTGCATCAGAGCATCAGGCCGTATAGTGTGAGACCCTGCATCGTGACTTATAAACTTCTAACCCCTGAGATTTAATTGTACAGTTTGAGCAGGAGCTGAATAACGTGACTGAAAAAAAATCGCATAGTGTTTGCCCAGCTTAATGCAGAGTGTTTAAACTAAACAAGCTGCTGTTTCACATAATAAATCCTGTCAGCCGCAGTATTGCCTTCTGTTTTAACAGTTAAAGCAGTAGAGACGAGCTGTTTGCATGTGCGTGGAACTCCAGCGCCATTAACCAGGCTAGCTGTTAGCTTATAGTTCAAAATATAGCACAAACTTATAGCACAAACTTATCTCACTACAACGTAGCGCCGAAAATATGACTCGCAGCTCGAGCTCGACACAGCTGCTTTAGCATAAGACTGCTAAACCACAGCTAAAAAGATATTTAGCTTAGTCTTGATACAGCCTCTGCCACCACATCAGATCAATTGCTCTGGGCTCCTTTGATCAGCTCCATCACCTAGTGGGGGTGGGTGGTCATAGTTTGGTCCCACCTTCGCTGTTGTGATTGGTGTGGGGGTAAGGAGAGACTTATGGCGTCGGGGGATTCCCCAGGAGCATTTTCCTTGGAGGGCTCAACCCGGGGTATCGGTCATGGCCTATTAACCCTTTAAAGCCGGTCAGAGCAGCACGCTCTGTTTTGCGTAACTATTTTTATATTCCTGTAGAACCGGAACCACGTAAGCTAGCGCAATAATTTTTTTGCATATGAAACCGGAGGAGTTGTACTTACATCTCATGCCATCAGCTTGTGCAAGGTCACGGTTTCCTTCTACATATAGCTTTGCAAAAATTGCATAAAAAGCGCTTGCAGGAACAAAAAGATAATATTCCAGAAACACACTTTGCTGATCCGATCAGCTGTTTGTAACACATCCTACATCGAAATAGACGACAGAGCGAACGATCTGTTGGGTCAGGTAATGTCCGCCATTACCTTACCCGAAACCGGAAGTGACGTCATTTTTGCGGAAAATGTAGTTTTTTACTTGTAGGCCTTAAGAGCCTAAAAGTCATGTTTGACTTTATGCTTTTCTGAATAGTTTCTGGGATGCTTAGAACTCAAATTGCACTGCTTTAAATAGTTTATTTTGATGCACATGCTGTTTTCTTTGCAAATTTGCATTATAGGATTGTTTTTCGTTTTTTCTGCAGTATATAAAAATTGGTGTATCTCAACAATAAAACTATGAAGACACTCAAAATAAATAAACCTCTTAAATTTCTCTAATTAGAAATATATGTAAAAAAAAAAACAAAAACGATTTTTTCAATTTTTCTGTAGTTTATTGCACTTTTTTGCAATTTATGTGGTTACTATGAATTTAATGCATAAATATTATTAAAATCTGGGCTATAACAGTTGTATTGATGTATAGCAACTTGAAATGCTCCCAAAAATGGCACTACAGCACGTAAAAATATAAAGTAAGTTTTGGCGGTCTTGGTTCTATGGTAGGTCTTAAAGGGTTAAGGGCTCTGTTGGCTCTTAGATGACGGTTTCCTCGTGGCTGCGTGCAGCGGGGCTAGGGGAGGGTCTGTGCTGACGGACGTGGGTTACTGACCTGGTAGCCTGGCTGCCCCAGGGTGGGTCCGGGATGGACGTGGGGTTGTGTGGGTGCTCCGTTTCTGGGCTTGGGTCCTGGTTGGTGTGTTGCTGGGGTTGTGCGCAGGTGGGTGTATGGGGGCCCAGCCCTGGCGCAGGGTGCCGCCAGTGCATCCAGCCACCTGGGGGGGCTCTTCGACTGGTGGGGGAGGTTGTTACATCTTGCAGGAGCTTGCCACTTTTCAGAAAGTCACTCTGCAGGAGGGGGAGATACAGGAGAGGTGGAGGAAGATCTCAGCCTGGGCGTCTATTGTCTCGTGTAGTCTGGAAGATGAGTGGATGACGGGGTGGGTGCAGTTTTCTCTGTGGTGGGGTCGGGTGGGCTGTTCTGGGCTCTGTGGAGCCAGGTGGCGCTGCTGTACTGGGCCCCGGTCCAGATGGGCCTGGGCCCCCTTTCCCTGGCGGGTTGCAGAGTATGGGGGTGCTTACTGGGGTCAGGGAGGTCACTTGCCCCTCCCTTCCTTCCCTCCCCATCTCCAGCTGCCTCCCTTTTCCCGCTCCACCACAATAACCAGGCATCCCGCCCCCCTCTGTCCCCTTCTGGCTGCCTCTGCCTCAATTTTATCTCACAACTTAGACATTCACATTACTCACACTCTCATTACACATACATATAGGATCTTGGGGGTGGGCACGATACACGGAATCCAAAGTACCATCAGGGTGTACACCTCACCCCTTGCGTCGTTGCCCACCTCTCAATTTTAAATACACGTAGACATTGAGGGCTAGCAGGAGCGGCTATGCACTTACCTGCTGCTCTCTGGCAGGTAGCTCCATGCCCTCCTGGGTTTTAAATGCACCTTAGAACACACATGCATCAACACTACAATGAGCGGGCGGAGGGAGGTTTGGAGTCTTCTCACACTCCCGTTCTCTGCGGCCTGCTGGAGCGGGGGGGCTAGGAGGAGGAGTTGGCCATCCGACTGGAGTCTGGAATGTGGGGCCTCCCTGCTGCTGCCGAGTCGGGGTGGTCTGCATCTCCCCACCGCAGGGAAAAGGGTAACACCAGTTTGGTGGTGCAGTTTCCCCCTCCAGGGGCAAGGGTACCTAGACCCGGGGCTTAGAGTACGCTTGGAGAGTGTGATCGTGTGTCTCTTTATGTCTGTCTCCACGTTGGTTGAGTGTGGAGTAAGTGCATATGAGAGCATGAGGGTGGGAATGGATGTTTGTATCTGTGTGTGCCTGTACGTATGTGTCCATATGTCAGGTCAGGTATCAGACGCCACCTCTCTGGGGACATCTCAGGCCCTCCAAGGTATGGAGGCCTATCTCCACCCACCACTTCCCCTGCCAGTGGCAGACGCCTTCAGACATCGGTGCGTTGGTGGGTCTTTGTGTCCGGGGATGGACGTCCAGGTACACACCGGCTCACTCTTTGGTGGCTGCTTATCGGGGCCTGGAGCCTGGGGCTCGCTCGGGCCATCTCGGGGGTGGGGTGCCCCCGGCCTCTCGGCCTGGGGCTCGGTCACTTTGGCACAGCTGGCTGCCGGCGGAGCTCACGGGCGCGTCACTGCAACTCCCCCTGGCTTCTGCTCCGCAGCTGCTGAGTGACCCCTCATCTGGAACTCTCCTCAGCTCTTTCTGGGACAGTGGCGCGGCTGCCCCTCTGTTGGTCTTCCTTGGTCTCTTGTGTTCTGGGGGCCTCTGGATGTCTGGAGTTTTGATCTCCACCATACCTGCTTCATGCCCTGGTGGACGGGGCTGTGGCTCCCCACACCCTCTAACAGATCATTACATGTAGGAACCTTTTAAAAACAAGCGCGTTCATGCTCACTGGTGTACACAAAGTGCCAAAAAGTGCTTCTTTTCCACCCTTCCACACTCAGCTTTATCACCAGTGTGAATTTACAATGATTAGCCAAGGTGCACTTCAGATGTCTCTGCATGTGGCTGTGAATGCACCAGAAATAAGATTAAGTAAAGATTTGGACAGAAAATTAAAATCTGAAGCTAATTACTCATTAAAAAGAAAAAAGAAAAATTAATAAATAAAAAGATATTTAGAGAAAACTTACCATTTCCTCAGGTTACACAAGTTGAGTTGTTTCACGGTGAAAAGTTGGTTTGTTTTGGCTCTCACTGAAGACACCGACACTGAAGACATAGCTATTCTTTTGTACTGCTTTTAAGCTAAACATTCTTTGTATGTGAGGAAAATGCTGTTCATCCTCTTCAGCTCTAGCATAGACTCTGCCATGTTTTCATGTTTCTTCTTTCCGTGTGTCCGCTACTTTGAAACACTTGGGCCGCTCTGCCCGCCACAGTTTCAAACTGGTCATGTGACTGCATGGCCACATCTCATTGGTAAAAAAGTACCGGAAACTCCACTGGCAGCATGTTATCTAATGTGTTAAACTATCTTTTTTTTTAAAGTAACGAGTCGAATTTTGCAAATGTAGCGGAGTAAAAGTACAGTTTCTTCTTCATAAATGTACTCAAGTAAAAGTAAAAAGTATCGTGCAAAAGGTACTTTAAAAGTACAGTTTTTTTCAAAAACTTACTCAGGTAAATGTAATGGAGTAAATGTAATTCGTTACTACCCACCTCTGCTTGTGACTGATTGATAGCTACAAACAGTCACAAAGCTAATTTTGACCCATTGTTAGGGGAGGATGTACATTTTGTGAACACCAGGAGTCACTGGAAGTTTGTGTCCTTTTTAAAGTTAAAAATCCTGTTTAGGTTTTTGCAGGACTGGGTGGAAGCCCTCGGTGAGCAATTTTCTACAGCTGTTTTTGTTTTTGGTCTTAGGTACAGAGCTATAAAAATAAAGGCTCGTGCCCTAATCAGTTTTCTTCTTGGCATGGCAAAGTTAGTAATTTGGATAACAAAAAAATACATATATTTGGACAGGGTTGGACTGATGTGGTACTTAGTTTTAAGGGGTTGGTTGCATCAAGAATGAAAGTGGAGCATGGTTTTTATAGTGTTACTTGCATTACTATTACTATTCGTTCTATGTTTTGACAAGTTCACATGGATTTAAGTGTGTGTGAATTGTTATACGAATAAAAGTGGATGTTAAAGGTCTTTCTTTCTTTCTTTTTCCACTCTCTGAGAAATAAAAAATAACATCCAAAAGGCAGTGGGAACAGAGTCTAAGTAGAAGAATGACAGCCAGACTCTTTAAAGGGTGATAGTCCTATATTTCTTACCACATTTGTTACACATGAAGGTTAAATGACAACATTTGACTTTTGTTTTATGTGGTTTCCATTTATTTTTAAAACATTGCACATGTTTTATGGGAAGCACTTCCATTTATGCAAATCAGCAGCTAAATTTTCTTTCTTAAAAAGGCTTGGCACCATCTGTTGAAGTGTCTCAGAAGACTTTTACTGATGTTTAGAACTTTTTAAATTGAAAGGACTTCTTTCACTAGTGAGTTCAGCAGGTTCCTAAAGTATTTCTGAAAATATTTTTTAACTCGGTATCAGACCTATCACCTTTTTCAAACATTACTAAAAACTCAAATGCAGATTCAGTCTGCTGGCAAGAAACTACCTGTTATTATGTTAGGCTGTACTGGTTCCATAACTCTTCTTCTGAGCACAAAAGCCCATCAATAGCATAAAATATTTATTGCTGTAGCTGTCTCCCATCAAAGCTATTGGCTGCTTTTTTCCGTTCTTGCCCCGAGGTAAGTGCTAGAATGTCAGAAAAGTGGAAGAGAAGGAAAACTCTATTATTTTTATTCGCCCTCTCAATATTTGTACACTTCATATGCGTATATGACCTTGGCAGAGAACTTTCAGATTCAGGAACAAGCTGAACTTTCTTGTACCTTTATTGAATTCCAAAACAGAGTCCTTGTCCAGTGTTTTCATTGCAATCAACTGCTAAAGCAGTGAAGCTATGACATTATGCCCAGCTTTTTTCATCTTCCCCCTTTTCTGCCTTATCAGCTGTTATCTGATTTCCAGCATTGGTTGCAGGCAAGCTAATCTGGCCAGCCAGCTCCATGCTGAAAGCTAGAGACGTGGCTTGAATAACCAGAGAGTAATAAGCTTGGGAGGTAAGTTAAATCCCAGCAAAGGACTTAAGTAACAGAGGATTGAATCTGGTCACTCGTCATTTAGCAATTAGAATCATAAATGTGGACATCTACGGACCATGCATTATGTCTGGCTTTTGAGGATCTTTTGGTCTACTCCACTTTATCAGTCAGGTCCTATTTAAGTGATTTCTTCATTGAGAACAGTTGTAACAGTAATCAGGCCACTGTGTGGCTAGAGAAATTTGAACTCTGCTTTCCAAAGATGTAACATACCACAGTTAATTTATGTTATAAAAAAAAATTATAACATAATTTATGTAATAAATTGACTTCCCCCGTTATAATAAACACCTTCATATAGAAACTGCATTTTGTGTTTACTTATGTTATCTTTCTCTAATATTTGAATTTGATTGATGATCTGAAACATTTAAGTGTGACAAACATACAAAAAAGAAAATAGGAAGGGGCCAAACACTTTTTTACACCAGTGTATGCTATGGTTAGACCTTGGTGTAGATCATTTGGTTAAATGATCGCCAAGCAATATTTGTTTATAGCTGTGTGGGCTAGTCCAACCCGCATGGGGGGAGTTATGTTCTTCCGGTGTTCAGCCATTATGTTTATTGTGTGCTGGAGTACGCATTAAAAAGTTTACAGCAGAATAACATCTGGACTGATCATTGGCTCGTCGCACCACACGAGAATGCTACATGGTGTCAGAAGATGGTACGGACTATATTTATATCCCTCTCCGGATACCGCATTGCTTATCCTGCACTATGTTGAACTAGCCACTAAAGAAATTAAATTTAAAAAAAGAAGTCGCCCCATCATGGCGGACAGATTTCACAAACCTGACCCTCTGGTTTTTGATGAGAACATTGCTGAGAATTGGCGTGTTTTTGAATGGGAATATGATATTTTCATCACCACTGCCCACTCTGACAAGCCAGCGAAGATGAGGGCTTACATTCTCCTGAATATTCTGGATCAGATGCCATTGAACGAGAATGCTCAGTTGTTTATGTTCCTGCCGTTCGCGTAGCTGGTGCAGATGAAGAGATACTCACTGCTGCTGAGTCGAGAGAGGATCTGGAATGTTTGAAGGCAAAGTTTTGTGAAATCTGCAATCCACAGCACAACAGGACGATGGAAAGACACAAGTTCTACACCAGAAATCAGAAGCCAGGTGAGACACTTGAATCATTCATCAGTGATTTGAAGATCAAGGCTAAATATTGTCACTTTGGGGACCTCACTGATGAACTTCTCAGTGATTGTATTGTCTGTGGTGTCATTAGCGACATGTTAAGAAAGGCTCTGTTAAGAGACAGCAAGCTGACACTTGCTAAAGCGATCTCTGTGTGTCGAATACACTATGACTGAAAAAAATAGCAATACACTAGCGACACAAGCTACCAGTGTCAACACAGTAAAGCCCATTCTGAACAGCAAGCACAAGCCTAAGCCCCTTTCATTCCCACAGACTGTCACAAATTAACAGCAAGTGAGCTGCCACTTCAAGATGAAACATTTTACGTGGATGGCATAGAAATTGACAGCCAGATCGATTGCATCCACACTAAAGCCAATAAGAAAGACGAGGGATTTGTCACAATACACATAAATGGCGAGCCCACTGAGATGAAAGTAGATACAGGGGCGAAATACAATGTCATGTCACTTTCAAAACAGTGAATGGCAGAAGACACACTGTCAACAAGAGAATTCTGTGAGCCTTGTTGCCTATTGAGGCATGAGAATTCAGACCACTGGCACTGTTACACTACCTTGTTGCTTAAAGGAGCAGTGTCACACATTGCCTTTCTTTTTGGTGGACAGAGAAGTACAACCACTGCTAGGATTTCAAACATCCATGGATATGGGCATTGTAAAAATGAGCCCTGAGGTCCACCAGGGCAGCACAGAAAGAAGCATAGATTTCAGCTCCCACATACTCACACAGTACCAAGACCTGTTCGGTGATGAACTGGGGGAACTTCCAGTCACATACTCAATGATGCTAGACCCTGATGTACAGCCTGTGTTCCCTTCAGCTCACCGCATCCCTGTCGCGATGCAAGAAAGAGTCAAAGCAGAACTTGAACGCATGCAACGCATCGGCGTTGTAACACCAGTCACTGAGCCTACTGACTGGGTGTCCTCAATGGTGGCAGCACACAAGAAAGACAAGTGTGAGATCAGACTGTGCATAAATCCAAAAGACCTCAACACAGCACTGAAAAGACCTCACCACTCAAAGCACAGCGTTGAAGTGGCAGCACAGATGTCAGGAGCAACAGTGTTCTATGTGCTAGATGCAAAAACTTGTTCTGGCAAATACGCCTCGACGAGAAGTCCTCAATGCTGATGACATTTGGCACTCCATTTGGGCAACACAGGTTTCTAGGGATACCCTTTGGCATCAGCTCTGCAAGTCAGCTCTGTTTGCCGGTTACCCATGCTCTGTCATCGTGGATGACATCATTTGAGGAAATGGGGTGGTCGAACATGACGCCAACCTGAAAAAAGTGCTGACATGTACACGGGAGATCAAGCTCAGGCTAAACCCTGACAAGTGCAAATTTCGCCTACACCAAGTGTCATATGTGGGCCACATCTTCACAAAGGACGGCCTAAAAGCAGACCCCTCCAAAACCATGGCAATAGGAGCAATGCCAGTGCCCACAGATGTCACGTCACTACAGTGCTTCCTCGTTATGGTCAGTTACATACCGAACCTTAGTGAAATCACCGTACCTCTAAGGAAACGGACCCACAAAGAGCCACCTCAGATCATGCCTCTCCAGCCCACCAGTATTGGCATATTATAACGTCAAGGAGCCAGTTACACTGACATGTGATGCATCATGCTATGGACTAGGCGGTGCATGTTTGCAAAATGGCAGACTGGTGGCCTTCGCATCGCGTGCTCTCGTGGACACAGAGACGCAATATGCCCAGATAGAGAAGGAGCTCCTCGCCGTGGTGTTCGCCTGCACGAAGTTCGAAGATTATGTTTATGGCAAAGCAACAGTCGTCGAAACTGACCGCCAACCCCTGGTGACCATAATGAAAAAGCCCATCCATGTCGCCCCTGCCTGGCTCCAGAGGATGTTACTTGCCTGGAGGAGCTAAGACAGCACACAGCCCGAGATGATGTGCTACAAGCCCTCAGCACAGTCATCCAGCGAGGATGGCCCATCAGAGAGAGCCAAGTACAGCCCGCTCTAGCCCTGTTTTCTCCATACAGAGATACAATACAATACAACTTTATTTGTATAGCACATTTAAAACCAGAGGTAGCTAAAGTGCTTCACATAAACCAATAAAACAGTAGTAAAATACAAATGCAGATAAGCTAGCAGATGGCAGGCATTGATTAACCAAGCATACAAGTACGCAGATAAGCAAGCAAGACTTAACAATAAAACAATATAAGCAAAAGAGAGGAAAGTGGAGGGCAAGAAAGAACACTTAAAAGGCCTGCTGTAGGACCCAGCGTTCTACTGGGAGTATGCACACTAAGGAGATCAATAAGGTAGCTGGGTGCAATGTTATTTATGATTTTATAAGCAGTAGGATTTTAAAATCAATGTAGTGTTTAATTAGGAGCCAGTGAAGGCCAGTGAGAATTGGGGTGATAGACTCAAACCCTACGAGTACCAGTTAGGTGTGCCCAGGAGATATTTTATTTTGTATTCTTATAATCAGTTATCATTGATTAATCATTTACCATTGTTGAATCAGTTGACAGAACGAACTTTAACAAAGGCGAGCCGCGGTGTTTTGGACGAGTTGCAATCTATGAAGAAGGGCAGAATGAAGCCCAGTGTATAGGGAGTTGCAATAGTCTAACCTGGATGTGACAAAGGCATGGATAAGCTTTTCTAGATCCTGACGTGGTAAGTATGGCATAGCCTTAGAAATTAATCCAAGTTGATGGAAACAAGATTTAATAACAGAGGACACATGCTTGTCAAGCTTAAAAGAGACGTCCAGGTAAACACCCAAATTACTTGCGGAATCAGAAAAATAATCAGCAAAGGTCCCGAGGACACCAGTTAGATGGGCTCTAGGGGTATGACTATCAAATATTACAATTTCCGTTTTCTTGTCATTAAGGATAAGAGAATTGCTCAGCAGCCAGTCTTTAACTTCACTTATACAATCGAAGAAGCGAAGCATCGATGAGATTTCATCAGAATCAGAATCAGAATCAGAAAGGGGTTTATTGCCAAATGTTGAGCAGGTTTACAACATTAGGAAATTGCTGCGGTGCTTCAGTGCAAACATAGTGTCATAAATAGCACTTAAATAGTGTCATAAATAGCACTTAAATAGTGTCATAAATAGCACTTAAATAGACATGAAAAAATAAAAGTAGGGATAAGAATTAAAAGTGCTACGAAGAAAGATATGTGCATGAGCTATACACATGAGAATAAGAATTAAGAGTGCTACGTAGAAAGATATATACATGAGTGCAGGTGGTGATCAATGCCAAACATGGAATGATGCAGTGACACAGCGTAGGGTCATGTGTTAGTGGTGGGAACAGTCATATGGTTATTGTTCATGTGTCCAACAGCAGAGGGGAAGAAACTGTTCTTATGGCGAGAGGTTCTGGTGCGAATGGACCGGAGCCTCCTGCCTGACGGGAGCAGGTCAAACAGACTGTGTCCAGGGTGAGAAGGGTCAGCTGAGATCCGAGCTGCACGCCGCAATGTCCTGGAGGTGTACAGGTCCTGCAGAGATGGGAGTCTGCAGCCAATCACCTTGGTCAATTCAAAATAAATTTGAATGTCATCCACATAGCAATGATAAGAGAGTTTGTACTTTTCAATAGTACGACCAATGGGTAACATATGTAGAGAAAACAGCATATGACCCAGCACAGACCCCTGAGGGACACCACAGGTAACGGGGGCAATGGAAGAGGAGTAGGTACCCATCGTGACAGAGGACCTCTCCGATAAGTAGGATTTAAACCAACTAAGAGCCATACCCATAATGCCAACCAGATGTTCAAGCTTCATTAAGAGGATATTATGGTCACGAGATCAAAAGCAGAAGACAGGTCCAACAAAACTAAGACAGCGGGGTGCCCAGAGTCAGTAATTAAAAGAAGATCATTGAAGACCCTCAAGAGAGCCGTTTCCATGCTATGGCGCAGTCTAAACCCAGATTGAAATTTATCCCAGATGTTATTCTCATTCAGATAGGTCTGAAGCTGTGATAGGACAATCTTCTTGAGGATTTTTGACAGGAACGGAAGTTGCGAGATAGGTCTGTAATTAGCGAGATTTGAGTGATCTAGGGAACGCTTTTTAAGAAGAGGTTTCACTACGGCATGTTTAAAGGCAGCCGGAACACAACCCACTGACAAAGAAAGATTGATCAGTGATAATATACAAGGCCCAATTACATTAAATGCAGAATTTAAGTTTTTTTAGACGATCAATGATTCCCTTAAGGACAGGAAGTGACACTGGTTCAAACTGAGCAAGTGTCATAGAGCAGCGTAAAGCGGGGGCTTGGGACACCCCGAGGCTTTTAAGGCTCTTAAGGTGGAGATTTTATCAGTGAAGTAATTTAAGAACTGCTCACAAAGAGCTGAAGAAGCCAGCCACGATGCTTCAGGATAAGGGTTAACCAAGGAGTTAAAAATATTGAATAAAACGCGTGCATTATGACTATTATTCGTAACGATGGCTGACAGAACAGCCGCTTTAGCCATCTTAGCAGATTTCTGGAATTCCAAGCGCGTCCTGCGTAAAATGTCAAGGGACACCTGGAGCCTATCCTTTTTCCACCGCCTCTCAGCTTGACAGCAGGTACGGCGTAGAGCACGTGTAGAGTAATTTAACCAAGGTCGGGAACAGCTTCTAGGACATTTCACTTTTATAGTGACATTTAATAATGCCATCCAGGCCGAAGACGCCAGGTCGAGGTTAGAGGCACATCTCGGGGGCGCAGGTTGCCATAACGCACGCCACCTCCGGTAGCCTTAAGCCAACTCCGAGCTGGCAAGCAGGTCACCGGAAGGGCTGGGTATGCTTGACTTTCAGCAGGGCAAATCCATTGATGATTGAGCAGTCTAAAAGTGAACTGCTCCTGGGAAGCGGAGGAAGGACGAAAGGTTCTGACGGTGAAGTCGAAGCCAGGCTCGACCCGTGCTTTAAGATGAGCCTTTATCCATACACGGACACCACTGTGTTTGCCCCGCTTCCTACGGCGTCTACGCTGAAAATGAGGCAGAGGTAGGCAGCATGAACCAGAGAGAAAATCCGTCTTTGTTGAGATGGCATCACTGACCCTCCAACACGGTTCTGGCCTGTAGGGGTCAGGCCCATAAGTATGAAGTGGGCGAAGACTTAAAAGAGTAAGCCGGTCATAGGTAATCAAAGCAAAGCCACCAGAATAGCATATGAGCAAAAGGACAAAAAACAACAGAAGACGAGGACATAGACAGAGACGGAGACGGCAAGCCGAGCACACTGGCGCCAGCTAACAATTTTATGATAGTGCAGTGACAGTAGGGATGGGAATCATTTAGGTTTTGTCCGATACTGGTGCCAAACCGGTACTTTTGAAACGGTGCCAGTGTTTAAACGGTGCTCGGACCGGTGCTTAAGGAATGGAGAACACAAACTTTGTGTATCACTCAAACAAGAAGACAGCCGCATGTAACTACGACGGTGTTTGCTAGTTCATCTTACGTGCATTAATGTAATAACGTGGTTAGCCTACTCAATGTAAATTACACACGAACAGCATTAAGCTACTCACCCAGAGAAGAACGGCTGCTGCTGCCATCATCATCCATCATCATTTCTGCTACACTGGCAGGGCTAGGGGCCAGGACTCTACTCTTTGGGTTTTTGGGGGATTTTGCTAACAGCGGTCCGATAACAGGCACCACACCCGCAATAGATGTGCTCAGTGTGAGGTCTTGCAGTAAGCTATCAAATGCGGTGCATTTCTTGGCTTTTAAAAAAAAAATGCTATGCGTCGCCAGGTGTTTCATCAGATTCGAGGTGTTACCTTCACCTTAAAGCACTTGTTGCAGGCTGCTGAGTTTGCATCTTTTGCTGTGAAGTACCGCCAGAGTTTGACCGCTTCGCCTTGGGCGTTTTTAAACTGTAGCTCTGTTCTAAAAGAACGTACGTACCTGGGCCCGCCTACTATCCTTGGAAAGGTAAAATGATTGGCTAGAATCCAAAGTGTATGACACTCAGGAAAAAAAAAAACACAGAAAAAAAAAAGCACAGAAATAAAGCACCGAAATGTGCGCTGCTTTTCGGTCTGGTTACTATCGTTTATGTCAGAACCGGTGCCATAATGGCACCGGATACCGGTACCCATCCCTAAGTGACAGTCACATACAGGGAGTGCAGAATTATTAGGTAAGTTGTATTTTTGGGGAATAATTTTATTATTGAACAACAACCATGTTCTCAATGAACCCAAAAAACTCATTTATATCAAAGCTGAATGTTTTTGGAAGTAGTTTTTAGTTTGTTTTTAGTTTTAGCTATTTTAGGGGGATATCTGTGTGTGCAGGTGACTATTACTGCGCATAATTATTAGGCAACTTAACAAAAAACAAATATATACC
>NW_005187406.1:8086589-8115526 GCF_000239375.1 Pundamilia nyererei | reverse complement strand
GCTTTCGAGCCTATACAGCTTGGAGTAAGACAACATGCATGAAGAGGATGATGTGGACAAAATACTCATTTGCCTAATAATTCTGCACTCCCTGTATAGTACCTAAAGCTATCTTCACATTGATAAACTCAGCGTGGAGGATGGGAACATCATGAAAAGCCACAAAACAGTCATTCACCAGTCCCTGCACAAAGAATACATCAACACCCTACACAGAGGCCATCCAGGTACAGAAGCAACCAAGCGCAGAGCTAGGAGTTTCATCTTTTGGCCAGTAATGTCAAAAGACATCACGGAAGAGCTGCTCTCTTGCACAGTGTGCAGCAGCACTAAGACACATCAGCAGAGAGAACCGCTACAACTGCACCCTGTTCCAGACCTCCCATGGTCAACGGTGGCCACCAACATTTTCACCTGGCATGGAAAACAATATCAGGTCCTTGTAGATTCCTATTCGGGATGGATTGAGATTGACCTTCTCCGTGACTTGACCACAGCAGCAGTCATCTCCAAGCTAAAGAGACAGCGGAATAACATCCGGAGTGATCATTGGCTCGTTGCACCACATGAGAATGCTACACTTGGTTTAACCTAAGCTTCCAAAATGAAAGAACAACAGTTCCTAGGAGCCTATGCTTCGAATTCTAAGGACTTAGGCTCCTAGGAACTTAGAATACTATGCTCCTAGGAGCCGTATTAATGACCCCCTTGTGAGTTTTGTGTGCCATGCTGTAGCTGGAGAACCACACAGCGATACAGTATATCAGGACACTTCCAAATGAGCAATGATAGAAGACGATCAGCACCTCCTTATTCACGTCCATTTTTCGGAGGATTCTAAGAAAATGGAGATGCTGTTGGGCCTTCTTTGCAATCTCCAAGGTACTTGAGCTCCATTGGAGGTCTGTGTCTATGTGCAGACCCAGGAACTTGAAGCTGGCCACCTTTTCCACGGACTCCCCGTTGATGCTTAAGTGCTGCAGCTCGAGCTTCCTCCTTCTGAAGTTGACTACTAGCCCTTTCGTTTTCGTGGCATTGAGTTCCAAGTTGTCCACAGACCAATCCAGCAGCCTCTGAACCTCAGCTCTGTATGTCTTCTCATCAACTTCTGAGATTAGCCCCACCACAGTCGTATCATCTGCAAACTTAATAATTGCATTGTCTGGTTAGGTTCTGACACAGTCATGTGTGTACAGAGTGTAAAGTAGCGATAGAAAATTTGTTAGAATGAAGCGTAAAGCATAGCTGGGGCTGATTAGATGTTCTGTGGTTCACCGGTTATGACAAAATATGTCAATCTTTCTCATTGTGGGAGCATAACATGAACAGCATCCAAAATTCACAACACTCTGCTATACAAACATGCAATGTGTAGTCACATTTGCAAACCCCAATGAAGCACCAGACTTCGTTTGGAAATATACCAAGAAACCTCCTTGTCAACAAGAACTTTATCCATGTGATGTGGTCTGCACCCTGCTATGATTGCAGTGTTCTCAACATTCTAGACAAACCAAACAAAAGTAGAAACCATGCCTCAGGATTCTGAATTTGCCTTGTTAAATCTAAAAATAGACATAAATTAAAATGTACCAAAGTAAAGCAATCCTTTCATCTCAGACAAAGCTGCAATGAAGCTCCTCGCCTGTATAAATCCATCCTTTACATTATTGCCATTTTGTGGCCACAGTTAGCTATTGTTTCCAAAAACTCTGCTTGTTACATGCTCATAGTATTATGTATTATATCACGTATAATTGTAAGATCTTGACCTTAAAGTGCATTGAGGTGACTTTTGTCGACTATAAACAAAACTGAATTGAATTGAAACCTACATAGGAAACTGTAGCACCTGTCAATGACATGAGCTAACCAAGCTGAGAGGCCAACAGTAAGGCAAACTGCTGCAGGCTTTACTTTCACTGCATTGAGGTGAATTATGTGCTTTATATGGAAACACTGTTAGCATTGGGAAGTAAACATGCTTCAGTGGTTTATCATCAGATAAATAACAGATGAGTTTTCTCTTGCTTACCACTTTGGCCAAAAATGTGTGATGTAGAGAAGATTGAGTGTGAAAATGTTAATAACACCTTTAGTACATTACCAAGGAAAGCTCTGATGATGATGAAGATGGCAGCTCTTACCATGTACAGTTTAATAAAATAAAATAACCTCCATCGGAAATCATTGAATATGATACATTTAACCAGCTTTTTTGCCAACACTCAAGTTAAATTTTTATTAATATGTTTAATTGCAATAGATATTGACAGTTAGCCATGTCACATATTCCTCAAGCCTTTTAATCCTGCTGATTTTTTAAGTTAATATATTTTAAAATAAGTATAGATATTGTACCAAGTATATTGTATAAGAGACTAATGTAACAGGAGAGCACATGCTTCAGAATTTGCCTAATCCACCGGTTTTAAACTTTTCTTCACCATTAAAGAGGTTAGAGGTTAACAGCTTTCAGTATTTCCACTGCTACACAGCAAACAATAATGGATGAAGTTAATTTGGCAAACTTTTCATTTTCCAAATTAAATACAATTTAAAACAGTGCTTATGTTGATGCCTCAATGTAACCATCAAAGGATGGTACATGGATGACACCTGGCTCAAAATCAAAACTCAAGAAGTAGAATCCTTCACTGCTCATATCAACTCAGTGGATAGAAACATAAAGTTTACCATGGAAGACACAAAGGATAACAGTTTGCCATTTCTGGACTGTGCTGTGGGCACTGAGGAGAATGAAAACCTCAACATTGAAGCCCACACACACAGACCAGTACCTACTCTTTGACTCTCACCACCCTCTGGAACACAAAGTTGGACTACTCAGAACATTGCTTGAGAAGCAACTGTTAATTAATTAAATAAGTAACTAACTAATAACTTATAAGTGATATGAGCGTTTACACTTTTCATTACGTCAGAATTGTATGAATTAGTTATGTTATAGTTGGGCTCAGTGACAGATGACAAGGTCCATCCATCCTCAGAAATCTTGTACTCATGTGGACTTTCCAAGTAGGAATGAGCAAGGATGCAGGCACAAACCGGTAAGAACTGTGCACTACTATACTGAAATAAATATGCTATTACTGAAGGCAGATTCTAGACTAGACTAGTAAATTTCCTGTCTACATTTAAACAAACACTTGTAAATAATTTAAAACAAACACATGATGACAGATGGCAACACCATCTATAGTGAAGGAACTTACGGACTCCATAGATTGACTTTTTCTTTTTTTTTTACCAGTCCTTCATAAGTAATCCCACAAATGACCAGATAACCTGAGCAAGCGGAGCAATTAAAAGAGGAAGACTGACTAATAAACTGACCCAGAGGACCTCCTCACAAAAGCCTGACCTCTGACCTTAAGGTCAAAGTTAGTGGGTTTTAGGACATGCATCTATGGTATCAATTTGAAACTCCTACGTTGCCTTGGTCTTGACTTATCGCATTCACAAAGTTGAGTGTCCACGCTGCTGGCCCACCTGCCTACGCGGTAGGGTGATCATAATACCAATCAGCCTCTTATGGCTGAGGGGTATTCTGTGTGGTACTTCATACAATCCGCTCTGAAGATACTGACAGAAACTTTCAACGCCATCGCATTTCATCTTTTACACCATCTTGGAGCCTAAGGAGGAAAAAAACACATCCTATCCTTGCTGAATTTGAACATTTCCAGCAGAAAGAGCTTGTTAAAAGCAAAGGGAGTGAATTAAATGCAACATCATAAGGGATTAATGACCAGTTTCCTAACGAAATCAATAACAGATATTAAATACTATATTCCATACTAAAGCAACACAGCTAGAAGGGGCAAATGGCTCTGCTGTGGCCGATAATAAGCTTAGAAGTATATCAAAGGACAGCTTAGGTTGAGAGTTTCAGAAAAATAATTTGAAGACATTACACATGCAGAGAAGGCATATTGGATACACTGGACAAAGGATTCTGAATATGGGGCTGCCAGGCTGGAGGAAAAGAAGAAGACCACAGAGAAAGTTCATGGATGTAGTGAAACAGGATGAGCAGAGGGATGGTGGATGCTAGGGGTTGGTTGAAAGCGAGGCAGATGATCTACTGTAGCAAGTCCTAAAGGGAATGCCGGAAGGAAGAAGAAGAATGGTTTAATTGGTGGTTTATTTGATGAATGGTGAATTCTGTTTTGTTTTTATTTTTTGAATAATTCATATGATAGTTCAAAGTGGCTTAACAAAAAAAAAAGATCAGGTACAATGACTGGACTGAAAATTGGTGATGTCCAAAGAAAAACCTTCAGAAAGATCATTTGAAAAGAAAATCTAACAAAGTCTGTCTTCTTGAAAGCATAATATAAAGAAAAGACAGATGGCTCAAGACAGAAATGTCATGTTTTTCAAGTCTTACTGACCACAGTCATGCTCTGTCTACAACTTAGCAAAGAAACATCTCACCATATAATATGCCAAGATATGTCTTAAAAATTTGAGGAAATTGAGTAAGAAGAGAACAAAAGAACATGTGGAAGCCCTAGTCAGCAGATGAATAGTAACTCAGTGTGTATAAATCAGAATCAGAATACTTTATTAATCCCTAGGGAAATTATGTGGGTTACAGTTGCTCCAGTACAGTACCAGGAAAAAAAAATAGTAAAAAATAGTAACTGACCTGAATCTTTAATTGATGCACCTACTGTTTGCGAAAGCTTCATCAGAAATGTAAATTAGTTTGATCAAGCAAGTTTTTAGTTCATCATTGCCCTTGCAAAATTGGACAAAATGAGAGACTAAACATGTCATCAGAACTTATTTACAAAAACATACTGTTTTCCCCATCCAAATCAAATTCAATACAACTAAACCTTTCTGTAGAAAATATAAAGATGTTGATACAGTTAATAATGATGTGATTTAGGTAAAATATTTCCCACTCACATCAAAATAATTATTTTAATTGACAAACCTGTGGGTTTGAATAAGCTAAAACAACTTTGGGGTAATGGGATAGTACAAGTTGTTTTCAACAGTGTTGCTTGTACTGCTTCATACAAAAACATTTGAATCTATTCAGTCAGAGTGCCTTTTGAAGTAAGGAAAATCTAAAAGTAAAGGGTGGACCATTTATATGGATACACCGTAATATAATGGGAATGGTTGGTGATATTAAAGTCCTGTTTGTGGCACATTAGTATATGTTCACAGCCATTGACATGTCGAAGAGGTTAACACGTGAAAAATGGCAAAATTGTGTTGATATCTGGTGAACGCCTTAACCGGGTCATTGCAGCAGATTTCAATGCAAGACACCCTACGAGACCACCCATCTCCCATGCTACAGCTAGCAAACTGCTTGCTAAGTTTCATGAAACTGGTTCAGTGTTGGATTTGCCAAAATGTGGACGCAAGAAAACTGTCACTAATGAAGAAACATCAGTGGCTGTCCTAGCTTCATTCAGCAAGAGCCCACAGCGTAGCACTCGCCGCATGTCACTGGAGAGTGGCATTAGTCAAACATCCCTTCGGCGGATATTAGCTACTCACAAATGGCACCCTTACAAAGTTCACGCAAAAGATTTTGTTCAGTGATGAGGCAAACTTTTATGTGAATGGTGAAGTTAATAAACAAAACCACCGCTATTGGTCTGACACTAACCCACATTGGATGGATCCCTCCAAGACTGTTGGAACAACAAAAGTGATGGTTTGGTGTGGTATATGGGGTACAATGATAGTGGGTCCATTCTTCATCAATGGAAACCTCAAGGCCACTGGATATTTGAAATTGCTACATGATGATGTGTTTCCCTCTTTATGCACTGAAGCTGGCACGTTCCCTGAGTTTTTCCAGCAAGATGGTGCACCACCACATTATGGGTGCCAGGTCCGAGCATTCCTAGATGAAAAGTTTCCTGGAAAATGGATTGGTCATCGTGGGCCAGTTGAATGGCCCCCAAGGTCTCCCGATCTGACCCCCTTAGACTTTTATCTTTGGGGTCATCTGAAGGCAATTGTCAATGGTGTGAAGATAAGAGATGTGCAGCACCTGGAACTACGGATACTGGATGCCTGTGCTGGCATTTCTCCTGCGGTGTTGCTAACAGTGTTTGAAGAGTGGGAGAAGAGGGTTGCATTGACAATCCAACACAATGGGCAGCACACTGAACACATTTTATAAGTGGTCAGAAACTTGTAAATAACTCATGAAAGAACAAGGTTACGTTGAAACCAAGCACACCATTGTTTTTCTTGTGGCATTACCATTAAGTTTGATGTGTCACATGGCCCTCTTCCTATTGAAAAAACAAGTTATATCCAAGATGGCCGACTTCTAAATGGCCACCATGGTCACCACCCATCTTGAGGAGTTTACCCCCTCACATATACTAATGTGCCACAAACAGGACTTTAATATCACCAAACATTTCCATTTTATTACGGAGTATCCATATAAATGGCCCCAGCCTTTAGTTACTGTTATCGCCTCTATACGTCCTTGCCTTTGAGTGCGACCTCTTAAAACAGACAAAATTTTCTACAAGGCTTTGCAAAGTATGGTAAAAACATAAACAGTGTCTGTATACCATGGTTGCCTTGACACATACAAAAAAACAACTTGTGGCATTGAACATTAAAAACACTGTCAGCGAACATAATTGGTTTTGCAGAATCACACAATATCTGCCTTTTAGTCTGGCAACAGGACTGATTTGAGCAAACCACCGATGCTGTTTTTCTTTAGCGAGCACAACACATTCTCTGAAAATCATTTTCCTAATGCCTCAGATCTGTGTTGAGTCTTTCTCATCATGTAGCATTACTGGAACTGCTTTGCTGAAATTGGAGTCCATAACTCCACTGAGCTGCAGCCCACACAGTCCCAGTAGTATTTAATTCATCATAGCTGGTCTTCTTTTCTCTATTATTTCTTTTTTTCTATTTTAAAAATCTCCATTGCCTCAAATCTGATCACTGGTGAACTAAATAACATGTTTTATGGTTAATAAATGTTAACTATTCTTACATATTTCATGGAATGCACAGCATTTGGGTCAGGAAACTTTTTCCTTTCAACCAAACATTTTGTCCTATATTTGATAATAATGGCTTTGGTGTTGGAAATGTTCTGGGTAAATGCAGCAGTTTGTAAAGCTCAACATCTGCAGTAGCCAGTGAAGATGATTTCTTGCAAGAGGTAATTTACTCTATTGATTTGTGTGCTCAGATAATTATGATGTTCCATGTGTTTCTCACTACCAGCACGCTACTGCTGTCTTCTATTACAGTGGCTGTCTGCCATGCCAGCCCCAGACAGTCAACTTAATCCTTTATGACTTGTTTATGTTCACCAAGCTATTACCGCTAATGTGATGGCACGTTATGATCATCACTATCTATTAAGGAAGGACAAGTGCACAGTGGAGTTGTCCTTTTTGGCTTCATCACTTCTGGAAGCTTTTTGCAACAAATTAAAAACGCAATTAGGTGGCTTGATAAAATAAGGTGTGAGAGAAGACATATAAGGCATATAACAGCGAGGCTTTACAATAATGAACCCAGAAAGCCTAAATACTCCTAAACTACACTGCAGTCTGCTTTTAAATCTAGAAAAAAGCAATAGGAAATGTTTTGTCAGTCAGAAAGTAATTTTGCAGTTATGCTTCTCTCTTATCCTTTTCATTTCAAAACAACTAAAAATACATATTCACAAAGAATTATAAAGCAGATGATTCTAGAGGGAGTGTGGCCAGACTAAAAATTATACCTGAAGGAAGTGGAAGAATAATACAAAAATTAAGAAAACTCTTGAAAATGGAAAATAGTAGTTTGCAGTTTGTTTTGTTATGTTATGTTATGTTACTACCAGTCTTTCTGTATTCCAGTTTTTATGAGTAAGTTTTTTGCTTAATACTAAGCAGCAGGTCAATTTTTATTATATGCTAAACTGAGGTTGGTTATCAAAGTCAGCAACAACTGTATTCATGTTTTCATGGCTTATTTAATGTAATTACATAATCTTAAATACATGGATTTGAGCATTGATAGAAATTAGATCAGCTTGCTTGCTCAGTAACAAAAGTATCTAAAAAGTCCATTTAGATGTACAAAATCATTACAATAGGACTTTGGTGTTCATAACCTCATGGTGTTGGCTGTTGAAAATAATGGCAACATTTATCTACCAGATGAGATCTTATTACAGTGTTCACCATTTTAATTTAATGAACAGCCTTGAAAAACTGCAGTTTTAACAGGTTGATCAGATAAAATTAAAGCAATATTTTTACTTTGTAATGTACTGCCATAGTTCCTTACTTTTGTTCAGAAGATTGCTGTGATATCACGTAGACAATAAAGCAGAGAATAAAACTGACAATAAAACATTTGATTATTATGTGCTCATAATATATAAAAATGATGTAGAGAATAAAGTTCTTGAAATAAAAAAAAAAAACTTCCATAAAAAAGTTCAGTATCAAACAACTGTGGCAATTCTATTTTTAAACAATAAGTCTCTCAAATAACAATGATTTCTTCTCACTGCATCTATTTATTTGGGGCTGTGTTGTAACAATGTGTGAAGTGTTGTATCAGCTGTTGGGCTCAGCATTGGTGTTGTTTGCTTTGTTTCTGTGTAAATCAAGTTAAGTTGGCTTTTTGATAAATTTGTATTGATGAGTCCAAGTAAAAGCCATTTCGATTGATCCACTTTTTTTAAAATGTGTTTGGATGTTTAGAACATCACCTAACACAATAATAGTGTATGCTTGATTCTGGGGGTGTGTTTTCAGGTACTAATGCAACAAATATGATCTATTTAGCCAACATTCTGTGTTGCAGAGTAATCCCTCATTGCAGTATTGGCAAGTATTTTTTAATCTAGGGTGTACCCTATACTTGGCACATGCAGGTAAAAAATTGAAGTGGTGGTCCAACTCTCTTTTGAGGTGTGTGTAACACACATAGTGTGTAACACTATGTAACACTTTTATCTCTACTGCATTGTAGTCTGATTTATCTTTGAAGATTTAAAAACTTAAGTATGCACGGGTGCTACAAATGAGCTTCTCCCCAACATTATAGATAAGTTACATTTTGTTGTATGTACAGCAGTGATAGGTCAGCAGTGCAGCTGAAAATTTCTTGCTACTTAACTTAACACACGTCGAAGTTAAACTGGAAAACATGAAACTGGAAACCTAAACTGGGTAAACTAATAAGACAAACCAGAAACGAGGATGCAGGGAGGTCCGGGGAAATACATACGGAGAGACGCAGGGAGACCGAGGGGAAACAACACCGACGAACCAGCAACTACCATGACAGAAGATACAACTTAAATACACTCAGGGAACACAGGGAGATTACACACAGGTGGGGAACACAGCTGGGAGTGATTACGTGACGAGAGTAGGGAGACAAACTGAAAACACTCACATAAGACGCAGACCTTCACAATAAAACAGGAAACACATACACGCAATGACACAACACACCAACTAAACCCAGACTGGGGAACATAGGAACATGAACCATGAAACAGAAGAGTACAAACACCCAAGGTAACCAAAACCACAGAATACTAATAAACTAAACATAAACATGGAGTCGCAGCTGACACAGCTGAGAAGAGGGACGGGGGAGAAGGGCAAAAGACAAAAACCAACAGAATGGGCAGAAAAAAAAAAGAAAGAAAAAAAATGCATATATCAAGCACCTGGATCATTGATTTCTGAATTTAATGAATACATAGCCAATAAAGTATTCATTTAAAAAATGAAGTGATCTTAGTTTATGGTGACAGCTAAACTTCCTGGAACTGCTTAGAAGATGGACAGGTCTCAGTTTGGGGCTTGTGATTGTTGAATTTTAAAAATACAATTTACATGGCAATATTCACAACAAATAACAGGGCACGTGTGTGGCAGAGCATTTCCTTGGGTTTTTCAGAACCCATTAACATAAAGCCAGAGACTGTATAATCAGTATAATACTAGAATGCTGAGACATGTGATGAGTTTAGCTCCTGTTTTTTTTTCTGACTGTCATATAGTGGTGTTCATCTGGGCTCAGTATAGCAATACACGGTCATCTGTTTCTCTGACTGTGTTTTTATGAATTAAGTACAAAAGCCAG
This sequence comes from Pundamilia nyererei, assembly GCF_000239375.1. Taxonomy (NCBI): domain Eukaryota; kingdom Metazoa; phylum Chordata; class Actinopteri; order Cichliformes; family Cichlidae; genus Pundamilia; species Pundamilia nyererei. The sequence continues at coordinate 8,105,386 of NW_005187406.1, read as the reverse complement.
TGATTTTGATAAATACATTCAGTGCACAGAAAATATGAACTCCACAATCTGTGTGTAATAATTACTTCACCACTTGCAAACGTGTCGGCATTCAAAAGAATAATGAGAAAGCAGATTGGAATATAATGTCTTTGTTTCGTTTGCAACCTTTCCACTACATTGCCTTGTAATTGTTGCAGCAGGAACATGACAAGATGAAGTAAGCAAGTTTTACTCAACTGTATATTGATTTATTCTTCAAGCATGGTTCCCATCAGCTGGGTAAATGTAGCTAAATGTGATCTCTGTCTATCCTGTTGCATAAGACTTTTTTATGTCTTTATTATCTTTCCAGAATATATTTTGGTGCTCCAACAATTTTTTATTGTGGTTTTATTTTTTTTTATTTTTTTTTATTTAAATCACCTCTAATGAAATTATTGGTATAATTAGGTCACAGACCTCACCTATAACCAGTGTTGGTCAAGTTACTTGAAAATAGTAATTATTTACTAATTACTAATTGCTTTTCCAAGAAAGTAATCCTTTACTGATGACTTATTTTCAAAAGTAATTAGTTATGTTATTACTTTTTAAAAACCTGGTACACAACCTGAATACATATTAAAGCAATAGACCTTTCAGCCCAATTCTATTTTTTCTGCATAATCCATCATATAAAATTGAATCAAATGAAATAGTCTCTTTTTATTAATTGTTTTATTAGATTTTATCTTTAATTATATGCACATTACATCAAGCAAAAATTTAATTAGATGCAACATTGACTGAAATAAATGTGTTTAACATTTAAACCTATCCTCTGCATATTCCAGCACATAAAATAAAATATTTTTTTATGTTTACAAAAATTAAAAAATTGCTGTAATTCATCCAGCTGAACAGCGGGGGGGACCAGTAAGGCAATCCTCAATGAACAGGAGTGAATAGAGCTAAACAGTTAAAAGAATGATTTATGCCCTGCTTCTGGGAATAAAATACAGAAACAGATGATGTTTTTTGTTCGAAGTAAAAAAAAAACCTGTTTAGCAGGAGTGGGGCGGGTGGAGGTTTGCCCAGGGCTGTAGCTGCCATGTCAGTGGGAGGATCGGGGGGTTTCTCTATGAATTTCACATTCCCATAGCAGCGTGCTAGGTGCTTGCTCAGATTTGAGGTTTAAGTTTTTTGCTGTAGAAAGAAGTTTTCTTCCCACGCAGAGTGTACAGCAGACGCTAATGTTTTTTTCCGGTTTTACAGGATAAACCTTAAAGTAATGTCAGTACTTCCAAGCTTTAAACGCTGCATAGTCGTACGCTGCATGTTTCTCTTTTACTGTAAAATACAAATATAATTCCACTCCTCACCTCTCATTCCAACCACACGTCACTACCTGTATCTCACAGCCAGGCTCCAGTCATTAACACTTACCCAAGGCCCCCAACACATACAGACAGAGTTAGCATTTTGCAGTGACTAAAGCAATAATGTCACCATTGTCAAACATGCAGACCACTGCATTTTGCCAGTTTGTCCAGCTACCATGCTAGACCTGCTTGCATGTCATGTGGGGTGAAAGTCAGGTAATTTTGGACTTGTACATCTATTTTTCCCAAGTTCCAAGCACCCAGAAAAATAACTTCACGTTAAAAGAATTAATGCTGAATTCATTCAACAGATTTTCAAACACAAGAGTATAAATTAGCATCTAGGTGAACCAAACCAAAGTTGGAGTCACTTTTTTCTCCGTAAGATTAGTCTCAGGATCTAAATAAATTGGTTTTATTTGGTTCCAGTTAGCGTTTTTTTTAATGATATAATGAGTTATTAAATTATTACATTTCTTCTTGGTTTCTTTTTTCTAAACAGAATATTATTCAAGCTTCAATGTATTTGGAGATTGACTGTAAAATATGTAAAGAATTGAAGATATAAATGTCTTGCCCCCATTACGTACCAAACTACCATACTTCAGTACAGACCATTTCCTAAGACAGCTGGCCACTGACTCAAAGGAAGAACCTTAGTCTCTGATTTTAGACCTTGAGGGAGATAAGGTTTTCTGTCCTTTTCAGGGTTCTCACCTCACCTCCACTGCCTTGCCAGGGAGCCAACAAAGCCTCACTTTACCTCGTTACTCTTCCTCTTTTGGCACTAAATTCAACACACCTCTCTCCTAACAGTACTTATCTCCTCTTTGCATCACTCTCTTTTCCTATCTGTTTCTCCTTTCAAATTATTGACTTTTCAGGGCATCTATAAAATATTTACAATGTGAAGGCAGACTCCTTTTTGCTAGGACTTTTATAATAGTGTGTGTGGGGGTGGGGGTTTGAGGGGGATCATTTTGAAAGCGCTAGCACTAAAAGGAATGAAAGAGCAGAAGCGAAGCAGATGCAGAGAAAGAGTAGATGGAAGTCCGTACAGAGTCACAGCATGAATACCAATGCTTTACATTGAAACACTGATGATTATGAATAATATTATAAATAAGCAAAGCTACTAATATATACCCTATTTCCCATGTATTATGAATTGTGATTCTACCCTGATTATTTCAACCTTGCTTTCTTTTTACTGGGTCAGAGTTCTGCCAAATTAAAATAAAGCCCTTGGGACTGTTTCTGCTGTTTCAGTTCTGTTGACCGCATGTCATTAGTAAATACTTACATTTCAAAAATGCAAGACACCCACATCTCCATATTAATAAAAGCCAAACTGATATAGCTTAAAAAATTGCAAAAAAGCCAACATTTCCTTCACAATTCTCCAACGCCATTCAGTAAAAAGTGTTTTAAACCTACAGATAAAAAACAACAACACAAAAGATACTGAAGTTTTTAAAGAATCGGGTGTAAGATTTGGTCAAACTTTTTTGTATTGCTTTAGCACTTCCTGCCAGTTCACTTTTTTATATAACCTGCACGCAGATAATCTTTGGGTATATGAATATATTGTATTACACACTTTCCACCCAATTATATTGTGTTAGTCCTTTTTTGTAACAGTGTTCCCTCAAAATTGTTTCTGTACAACAAGCATTTAACCTATCTTATGGTTCCAGCACTTGGAGCTCCAGGTTTAAGTTTTCTCCAAAAGCTGCCTGGGTTTATAGGGGCAGTATGGTAAAAATGATCTATTTATAACTGGTGAAACTGATAATTAACTTTGTCGTAATGTTTGTCCCGCTCACAACTGCACCTCATATTAATATTTAATCACCTGTGCGCCATCTGTTTTGTTTTGTTTTTTTCAGGTGGGAGGAACAATGTACAACACAGGCCGTCACGTCTCTCTTCGACTGGACAAGGAGCACCTGGTTAACATCTCTGGAGGGCCAATGACGTATAGCCACCGTCTGGAGGAGATCCGGCTACACTTTGGCAGTGAGGATGTCCTGGGCTCAGAGCACCTACTTAACGGACAGGCCTTCTCTGGAGAGGTGTGTGCAGATGTGAAACTATTATGTGAAATAGCTAGCCATAAAAATAGGTGTTTTTGCAAAGCAAATTTTAACTAAATAAATTACCAAATGAAAATGAAAATCTATTTCACTGACTAGCATTATATCAAAATTAGTAGTTGGTTGTCAAAGATAAAAAGTTGGTCTTGCAAATTCTCCAGCCAGTGCTAGCCACACTACTGCTGAAGGAGAAGATATTAAAACATTGATCCATTAATTCATCATTCCTGAAATAATACACATTTCTTACAGCAGTCTGATGAATAAAAGAATGACACCATTTTGATACCTTCTTTATCGCAACAACATCTGCTTTAAATCCTGCAAATCAGTGAAGTCCCTGAAATCAGTGGTAGGCACTGCAGCTCAATTTTAAAATACTGATCAGCTCCAAGTGCACTAAATGATCAGGCACGTGTTTCATGTTGACATGAAAGTCACTCAGTAGTATCAGGGGGAAAATGTCAGCTTGTGCTTTATGTCACAGAAACATGCAGGTATGTGTCAAGCCAGAAGGTAGGTTTTTGTTTTTTAATTTTTCTTTATTCAAAATATATTTAATGAGCATAGTTTGCATTGCTATCTGAAGATAACATTGACATGCACATGCATTTTCATGAAATTAAGAAAACAACCCTTTTTTCTCCACGGTCTTTAATCTTGTCACATCCTGTTATGGCAGGCAGGGAGGGCTTGCAAATAGGGATGGGTATCAAAACCCGGTTCTTGTTGAGAACCGGTTCCCACTGTTTCAATTCCTTGGAATTGTTTGCCATTTTTGCAAACGATTCCCTTATCGATTCCAGTCGCCCCGAATGACATCACCACGTTGTGGAGCGTCATTTACCTGGCATCAAACGCTCAAATGTTTGGTCATATTTTACGAGAATGGATGACAACAGGGCAACTTGCAATACTTGCAAAGTAGATATTTCGTTTAAGGGAGGAAACACGACGAATATGCAAAAGCATTTGCTCACAAAACACGCGATGAGCTTAAATGAATGTCGTGTTTTTAATTGGCTCCGGACTCGTGAATCTCAACCCAGCAGCAGCGGTAACATTTGCACGTCCTCTCCTGTTAATGCGGCAGGTAAATAATTAACTAACAGTGCATATTATGTTAGCGCGATCTGCCTTATTACAAAACCTGCCATTACTGTGCGTTGCATTTAGGTCCTGGGGACCCTGTGACACCCCATTGAAGAGCTGTAGGCTGTGGATCTCTTGAGATCTCACTGTTGGGTTTGTATGGCCATGTTACTCCTAAATTTCTATCTTATTCAAAGAGAAGATATAAAACAAAGTTCTAAGCTAATCGACCTTAGTGTTCTCCTTTTTTAAAAAGAATCGATTAGAGAATCGATAAAGAATTGAATCTTTAAACAGAATCGAAAATGGAATCGGAATCGTGGAAATCTTATCAATACCCATCCCTACTTGCAATAAATGATGTTTTTTCAGGTGCAACATATGGAACAGGGAAAGTGAATTATGTCAACAAATCTAACCAGCTAACTAAAATCTAGTCTTCCTGGTCCATTAATGGAACTGTCCTTGACTTTTATGTAATATTGTTAAAATGGGATTTTTAGCACACTTGTTGTTTAGTGGGTAGCCAGCGGTCCTGAGACAGGAGGATCCCATGTCCAATCTCCTAAGTAACGGGGACAATATTAAAAATAATGACGCATGTTTATGTGTATTTTTGTGCATTAGAGCCCTGACTAGTTCAGGGTATAAAGCTTCAGGTGAGGATGAAGAGGATGATATTTCATTACGGTTCTGGTGGCCTTCGCTTTCCTTTGCATTTTAATAATAATACATTTTATTTATTTATTTATTTTTTACTTATTTAGGGAAGGGGGCCTCTTTTCTGACGATAAAACAAACTGACCACTATATTCAAATATGTTGGGGGAACATGGCGATTTCCACAAACCAGTGCCTGCTCCTGTGTATTTTAATGTATTCATTATAAGTTTATGAGAATGCATCCATTTTTTGAAATGTAATTACAATCTAATTATGTATATTTATGAGTACAATATCTTTTTTTAAAAATTAAATAACCTCAAAAAAATACTAATCGTACGTTTAAGTTTGCGTGTTTGTACAGGTCGGTAGTACAGAACAGACTCATATGGCAATAGTAATTGGAACAAGCAGAAAGGAAAGATTAAGGCATTTTTTTCTGGCCAGCATTAAGGCATACTGGTCATTAGAGAAGAAAGACATGCTGTACTCCCTTGCTTTCAGCAGCAGAAAAAGCTGAGCCATAATGAGTTTGTCAAAAAAGATTTTCCAAACATACTGAGGTGACACTGGAAGTGCTTTTGCTGTCGTTTGTAATTACACACAAATCTCTCTGATTAGAGCCATATTAGACAGTTTTGATCAATGTCCTGTGAGGTGACAAGTAATTAACGTTACATGATGCTTTATCATAGCTGATAAATCATCATGTGTAGTTACTCTGCCTCAGTTTGATTTGCAGCATGTTTCACAATATGAAAAACACAATGTTACATGTTTATCTGATTACCTAATATCTGATTAAAAACATGAGGCCTTATATGTAAGCTTTAAATTTCCAGTTTATCAAATACCATTGAGCAGTCCTTACCTTTAAACCTAAGCTCTCTTCTTCCTCTCCTGTCCTGTCTTTCTTGTCTTTCTCCATCTGTAAGTGACGTTAGCTCTCTTTCTTTTCTCTCCCTGTGAAATGCAGTAGCTGGACCTTTAGATAGCAACACACTGTGAGACAAACCACACACAAACAGTTAGTGTGTTTGCTGATGTTTTTTGAGCTGATAGAAACGCTGTATTTGAAATCACCTGACACTTAAAAAAGTCACTCACTTTATGTTCACTCCTCTTCAGTAGTGCTAGCTAAATGCTTAAGTACCGCAACTTATGGAGACCTGCAGTCATTCTGGAACTGTGGCAAAAACACAACAAAGCAAACAAACAAAAAAAAAACACCGTCCAACTTTGGCACTTGACTTTGGCACACATCGTCCCTTTTTATGTGGCGATAATACACAAACAGGATTGCCTTTCATGTGTTTCTGTATAGACTCAAATTGGTTTGATGTTTGAAGGCTCAGAATGACAAAATAATAACTCAACCCAATTGCATTAAAGCAAAATTAATGAGCATGTTTTTAGAAAATGTAAGAATTAGAAAGTATTGATATTTGTTTAAAAATATAGGTAGTAAAAGTAAAAAGTAGTCAGAATATAAACTACTCAAGTAAAGTACAGATACATGGAAATTGTACTTAAGTACAGTGACAAAGTATTTGTACTTCATTACTTCCCACCCCTGGAAACAACCAACTTCCATCAGTGCTTCCCCAAAAACACAACCATAGTTACGATGGTAGCAATGGCACAGGTGTGTGTACAGTGATATAAAAACAGTGTTTTTACTCTTTCTAAGGTTTGTTGGTGGCCCAGATCTGGTTTGCCAGATGTGGCCCACACATGGACCAGCAGCAGACACACCATGCTGGCCCAGAACAGTTTCAGCTCTGGCCCCAGATGTCAGCGTAATGTGTACCTTAATCAGGACATGTAATAACAACATGTGCTGGAACATAATAGTGCAAAAGTAACATGAAGAAACTCTGTTCGGACAGTGAATGGACTGATTCTCATAGCGCTTTTCCCTATCCCAGATTACTCAAAGTGCTCTATCATGTCACATTCACACACTTTCTCTAAACTGAGTGTTTCATAACTACATTCATACATATTCATTACTCTTGGCATACAGACTGGAGGAGCCAGGGATCGAACCACTAACCTCCTGAACAGTAGGTGACCTGCTCTACCTCCTGAGCTACAGCCACACAGTGATAAACATGAGTAAACCCTCACTAGGTTTTGGATACAGTGTACAGTCTCAAACCTGCATTTGAAACGTTGGCTACCATAGCAGTATAGTATTGCAACATGGCATTTGGGTCTTCTAACTAAAATAGGAAAATAGGAACATAACTGGTGTATGTCAACATCTGGTTGACATATACACCCTGACGTGACGCCAGTCGGTCAGAAGGGCCAGCTTGATGCCAGATCCGGGCCAGACCTGTTTTCTATGAGCCTGGGCCACAATTGGGCCAGATATGGCATGCCACATCGCATAAACAGTGCCATCTATGCCAGGCCTGGCCCATATCCTGATGACATACATCTTACCATGCCAGAAGTCAGCCAGCAGTGCCGGCTTGATACCAGATCCGGGCCAGACCTGCTTGCTACGTGGGTAATAAATGCCACCAGAAATACATTGTGGCAGTACATAATAGAACAATAATAAGTTCGAGGGGGGACCTCTAAAAAGCTTTAGAATTGTTTCCTACTTTGTGAAACAATGTTAAGAAACACAGCTTTTTATATTAAAAAATTAACTTAAAAACATTAAGAAGTAGCGTGACATTCAGTAGGTTTTTCTACTTGTTTCTACTGAATCAGGGTTGATGAGATACTGTATGATAGGCTCAACCAATGTTTTGAAAGAGCTGTGCTTGATGTTATTCACCTGTGGCCATGAACGTGATTGGAACAATTTAGTGATTTGGAATGGTGAGTGAATACTTTGATTTGAGAGTTCTTTCTTGCCAACACTGGAAAAAGTAAGTGAAGTAAAATGGATTCACTTTAAAATTGTACTTGAGGAATTTCAATACAATCAAAATGCAAAATTATAAGGACTGCATAGATGAAGCACGTGAAATCTAATGATCCCATGGAAACATATATTGTTTGAAAGAAAAATTGAACATCTACAAAAGTCTCCATTTGTTTAGTTTACACAGTGGATTTCAAAAAACCTCCCTTCGAAATCTCCAAATGTGAAATTACCTCTTGCATGACTGTAGTGATTCACATCAGTCCTTCCAAGAGGCACAGCCCTGTCATAGGCATGGCAGTGAAGCATCTAATTTGACTTCTGTATGCTTTTTTTCATGCATAAAAAAGTGTGCTTTTTGTGCTATTCCATTTAAAATTTTTGATGAGCGAAATAATTAGTTTCACTGGCTTTGTTCATGAGCCACTCACATTGCTGCATTCTGTCATGGCCATCATATAAATAACAAATTTGTGCAGCAGCAAAAGTAACTGCAGTCCTGACAGAGAGATTTATTATAATTAATGAAATCATTTTTCCTCCTTCAGAGAATGGAAAGTGATATACAAATCTTGGCTTTTTACATCCCCTCACAAGCTGACAGATCAGCTCTGAACAAACTGTACAACATTATTGTTGGTTTACAGGACTCTAACCTAGAAGTAATATTTATTGTGCTGAGATACTTTAACAAAGTCAGTATGAAGAGAGTTCTACCCAAATACTATAAAAACATTTATTTTCCTTGAAGGTAATCCCTACACACATTCTTAAATCTTAGTTTATGTTTGCGGATCATACTGACAAATCTCAGTGACCTTAACCTCAAGGTCAAGGTCAGAGATCAAGATTTCTTAATATCTTGTGAACACTATAAGAAGGAAGTCACCTATGATTTTCAAATTCATACCATAGGTACATGTACTATACCCTGAGGGGTATTACTGGTGGCTGCAGGTATTTTTGCTCTTTTTCCCCCCCTATTTAGTATTTGCAGTACCAAAATATTGTGGACATTGTGTGGCCACGCTAACTCTAATACAGACATTGGAGGAAATTGACAGTTACACATAATAGGTTGCAAGTTCAAAATAATTTGAAAGAGTTCTTTTTAGCTTTCTATAAAGATGATTCTTTTTACATTTTTAAATTTTATTTGACTGAAAGTCAGCACATGCTGGATGGAAACACCTAGCAACTAACATAATGCTTCAATTGACTAATATCAGTTTACTTTCGGCTACTACCACTACTACTGCTTCCCTACAGCCTCATAACAAACTTTTTAAATGCTTCATGTAAAAATACTGTTTCCTGATATGTGTTGTTTATTGTAACTCGTGCATTAAACAGTACATATATCTTACAATGAAACGGGTATTAAATATGACCAAGAGGAGGTATATAGATGATGAATAAAAGAGGGTCCACGACAGATTCCTGAAGAGCTCTAGTAGTAACTGGAAATGAACTGAATTTTAAATTTTATAATTGAATAAATTGAGTGCTGCCATAGAGATAAGATTCAAACCAATCTAAGGCTGTATCTGTGATTTCAATAGAAGCAAGAGTCTCAAGAAGAATGCTATAGGATATAGTGTCAAAGGCAGTAGACAGATCAAGGACGATTACAATGGTTAATAAGCCAGAGTCAGCTGCCATGAAAAGGGCGTTTGGCAAAAACCAGACTGGAATTGTTCACAAAGGTTACAACCAGACAAGTGAGTGGGACCTGAGATGCAGGTACTTTCTCAAGGATTTAAGATATAAAGGCTAGGTTGGATTTACAACGACGATTGATGAAATTTTGGCAAGCTGTGCCAGGTTTTTTTTAAGTATAGGTGTTATCTGCTGATTTGGGAAATCAGGGAACAATACCAGAGGTGAGGGAAGAAGGAATAATAGCAGGTATTATGGTGTTCAGAGAGGGTCAGTAGGCTCCAACCAAGAGGGTAGAAAGTCCAATCAACAAGTGGATGGCTTGGATTTCAGATTAAGTCAGAAAATTCAGAAACAGAGGAAAGTGTCAGACTTGAAAGTGCACCAAAGGAATAGTTGAAGCTGAAAGCCTTTGTTGTCATTATACACAGTATAACGAGATTAAAAAGCAGCTCCGTAAAAGTGCACATATGCTAGCACATTATATGAAACTATATAATAAAATAACCATACAAATAATGTAGACATACAATATAGACAGACAGTTTGAGCACCGACAATTTAACACACACGCAAGAGTTAATGCTAGAGATATTTCAGTGCGAATTACTTTTGTGCAAGGTTGAGTCATAGGCTGAGGGAAGTGAAAAAGTGGTTAGTTGCTTGTAAATCTTGTAAACTTTAGTGTTCAAAAGTAACATTTAAGTATTACAATAAGTGGCAGAATACAAATTGATGGCTATGGAGAAAAGGGCCCTTGTGTTCCCTTCACCTAAACTGACTAAACCTGCATATTAAGAAGATATTGCTGAAGGTATAGCATCCTTTTTAAAGATGACTATGGTTATTGTACATTTTCTTGTGGATGTCCAGATCTTTCATAGAGATGTTCCAGATGAAGGGCTTTAGCTTTCAGCTGACATAATTCAAACGCAAACCATCGTCCTGAGTGGGTGAAAAAGGTGAGTGTTTTATAAAGTAGCCAGGGCATCTAAAATTCCACGGAGGCCATCATTATAATGAGCAACTAGTTCTTCAGGGGTGGATGGAGGATTTATGCTGGGGAGACTGTCAATACCACTCAAAACAGCATTTAAATTAATGCCTTTGATCTTGTGAAATGAAATGACACGTTGGATATTTGCTTTGGATAGAGTGAAATTAACATCAAAAGATATTAACATGCGGCCAAAGATGGGGGAGATCAATTGCTATACAGTTAAGACGAGTGATGCCAGAACAACCGATTAGGTCCAGGATATTTACTTTGCAGTGTGTAGGGAAATCATCATGCTGCAGCAGTCCAAACATATCCAAGCAAGAAGTAATGCCCCTAGTGAGAGATGATTATTGATATTGTCCATATGTAATATTAAAGTCTCCCAGTAATATGGGGAAAATGAACAAAATGGGTGAGAAAAGCAGCATATTCATTGATAAAATCAGCACTAGAGTTAGTTGGGCTATACACAGTGGTGACTATAGGGATATGTCCATTAAGTTATAGGGAAATGGATTCAAATTAGTTCTTGACTGGCACATAAATAGATGAAACCTGCCGTGGTAGATCACAAGACCTCCCACTCTACCAGATGCTTGAGGCTACCAGATTTAAATAAATCTGTGAGGAGCAGAGTCACACAATGTGAAATGTCATTTAGTTTTTGCTACGTTTCAATCAAACACAAAAAATTAAACATCAAAAGAAAAAATTCTTTAGGTTTTGCTAGGACAATGCAAAATGTGTGCAGCCATTAATTAACACAATGTGCAAAATAAATGAGAAGCTAGCATATAAACCAAAAACAGAGTTTTTGTTATGAGCACCTTAATTCTTCAAGATAGCCCGAGCTCTCTCTGGGAGTTTTTCCTTGAGTAGCCTTCGGAAATAGTTCTTCAGGGTTCTTGAAGGACATTCCGAATCTCTTGTTTAGAAGTTGGCTGCCTTTACTGTGGGGTCATCTAGACAGAGAACAGAACAGAGCTTTCCCTGTTAAGTTGATCCCATAGTGCTTCAATAATGTTGAGGTCGAGACTTGGGGGGGATGCAAAGCAGTCTTTCAGTTTCTGAACTGGACCTATGAAAAGCATGAATACAGTTAACTTTTTTTTTTTTTTTATTTTCTCAGCTTAATACCTGGCCTCACCTCTTGCATATATTGTCAGTTGTACTGCATGCAAGCTGGCAAATAACAGGGAAACCAAGGCCAGGAGATAGCCAACAGATGTTCCCGTTTTTCATCCTATTCCATTTTGTCATATTCTACTCACTCAAACAATTGTTTCTGGTTAAAATGGCAACTAGAAAACATCTTACTCATCCTTCACCACCCCCCGCCATAGCCCTTCTCAGAGCTAGAGTTGTGATTTCAAGGTCCAATAAGATTCTTCATAATTGAAAATGAAGAAAAATTCTCGCTTGCCAGCTCCCTTGCCTGATGTGCAGATTTTGCTGACGCTGTGCACATCCTTGAAATGTGAGCAAAGAGTGGAATATTCAAACTTTTTAAAGCAGAACCTCTTTCTGAAATTGCTTCCTGTGTCAGGAATGGCACGTGTTTGTGTATATGTGAGTGCATTAAAACTCAAGCTTTCATCTTTAAATCACCCCTTTTTATTGTCAAACTCAGCATGGCTTTTTCTTTGGTCTTTCTCTTCCACTTTGCTGAAAAATTGTATGTAACTGTGTTTGCCTAAGTTTTTATTTATGTCTGTATGTGTGAGGGTGTTTGTGTGTGTTTAGCTCACATTTACTTTGCCGCATACCAAAAAAATGCATGAATGAAATGTATTAAATAAATATAAAAGAGTGGCAGAACATAATGAATTTAATAAAGAACAGAAAGTCTTTCTTATTATTACATAAAACTTCATAGTCAGTGTTAGGTGGCAGCTCATTACTCAGTCTAATTACACTAATTCTCCCTCTAGAAAAAAAAGAAACTGATAACATCGCATATAAAATAATGACTTGGAGTTATTGCTGTTTTAAAAAACAACAACAAAAAACCCAACCCAAAACAAAAAAAGCAGATGATTTTTAAAATTATATCCGGCAGTGTAGAACTAAACTGTACTTCCATGTCTTTCATGGCTATTTATAGATAAAGATAGAGATACATAAACATGTAAATACACATAAACATATAAAAATAAGAATAAGAATAAAGGTAGAAAATAATGATAATGGCTGAGCATTCTCTGTGTAAAAACAGAAGCTAGCCTGGTGGACACAATATCTTAGCACCTGTTAAAAAAACCAAGGTGTTTCATTTTCAGATTAAATTGAGTGGCTGCTTCAGGAGAGCAGAGCTGCATGCATAAATTAACCCCTAGGTACTGGAATACCAGCCAGCCAATGCACAACACACATCACCCAAATACTCTCTCACACACACACACACACACACACACACACACACACACACACACACACACACACACACACAATTAATAATTCCTGGTATGCTGATTCTTTCTCCTCTTGTGTACATCTCATTTATATACAGGAGCTCCTCAGTATAGCACTATAAAAGCATACTGAGTGCTAAATGGGTACTAGACAATTAAAAGCCATTTTAGTGAGCACCATGTAAACAGTGATCGTCTATTGAAGGTTACTGAAGTAACCAAACAATGAAAGACATCGAAGGCTGAATGAGGAATAGAAGATGGACCTCACTAATATAACTGAGTACTGTAATTACAGTACTTGATCTGAAGGCCAACTTTATTCATATTTTCTTGAACTGCTTTAAATTCAAGCCTTTCTGAGAAAATTAAAAAACACTGTGAGTCTCTTAACAATGACGCAAGCAAAAATTTTACTCTACTATATTTTAAATGGCATCAATCTATTCTGAATCATACTATGCATTGTTTAAGAGAAAAAAACACTCACCTTTTGTGTAAATGTTGTAAACCATTTTAAAATACCAACAGCACAGTAATAATAGTTACTTGCTCGGTAATAAGATTGGCTATGCAGCTGAACTTCAGTGTTTCACTTTTCTTTTGTCTACACATAAATGTGCTGCATGTCATTTCAGTCAAACCAGACAAAAAGCATTCAGTTTTGAGATGTAACAGGTAACACTGAGGAGCCTTAGTTAATGTTAAACCAGTAACATTATTTATATAACCTACGAAAGACCAGATAATTGTTATCATCCCCTGATATATAAAACATTAGAACTGAAAGAGGAAGTACATTTTTTTGTGTGTGTTTTAAAGTAATCCAAATTGGTTGGATCATCATCAACCAATGAGAGCTGGCTGTCCGACTATGAACAAGCACTTTTGAGTCTTTCTTTGTTTTTGCATTTTTATGCCAGTTGTCAATATTTAGTTTCTTTAAACTTTACCAGAACACTGGGTCATGATCATCCTACATATTATACATAGAGTGAAATTCCGTCAGAGTGTGAATCATTGTGGTGACTGTTTTAGCCCATTAGGTACAACAACATCATTTTCACCAACCCTTTTCTAAAGTGTGCTGTAAGTTTTAGATTGATTTTCCTCCTTCCAGGCAGCCGCTGCTTTGAGTGCTTTCAGTTCACTGTGGAGACATAATATGTAGGTGATCCATCACAAAGAAAAATTCCTCTTCTCCGTTTGGCCCGTGTAATACTGAAGCAAGGTCACATGGGCACTATGTTAAAAAAATATTTACCAACGTTATATTCACAGGCTCTCTAATATTTAACTGAAATTCAGAATCAGCATCTTATAGGCCCAATGTTCTTTTGCCTGTGCTTGGTTTATGATCTTGTTGATCACAATGATGCGGTCCATTTAGATAACCTGTCTTAAGATAACGGTTCAAAAGTGGTGTTAGTGAATCCACCAGAGTGTCTTAGGCAGAAAATAATTACTCAGAAATGTAGATGAAATTATTAACAGATTCGAATCAGTTCATTTAAATCTGTTTATCAGTTAACATATTTTTAAGTCTGTTTTTTCTTGTCTCAGCTGAAAATGCTAACATGAGATATTTAATTGGAATTTTGAATAGAAATCTATGGTTTACTCTCTAATGCTAAGGATGCCTTATGGCACCACCCCTTCCAGGACCGAGCCAAAACAAAGCCAAGCTGGGTACATGAACCAATCAAACTGTTGCAGTTGTTGCATATACATAGTTGAGGTTGACGAGAGTTTCAACTGTGAAATGGCAGGCATATATACAGGTTCTTGTCCAGTTATCCTTGTAAAAAAGTAGGTGAATAAACTATGTTTTAGACATCTGAAAATTTTCTCCCACCCACCCAAAGTTTGAAGTCCATTTCTGAGCTTAGGATGAATTGTGTCTTATAGCCTGCATGGCAGTGTTGATAGCTTCAGCCAAACCATCATATACTTACATTACTTATCCAGTAACAGAGCCTCATGTGTATTATCATTATTTTTGGAAGGAATACAAAACTTTGGTTTGGCTTAAGGGTCAGGTATGATCATAGAATGGAAAATATACAGGATGGTCATTTTATGTTACAGAGAAGAGGAGTAGGCAGGTGTTTCAGTAATAACCAAAGAATTGAAAGACTGTGGGCAGAACTCCACAGAATTGTATCAAGACACCTTAGAAATATTTTTAATTTTATGGAAGAACGGGATATGTTGGATTCACTGAATGAGCTGCATCTTTTTTGCCTGTATTATGTTTATTCGCCAAGGATTGAAAAAGCAAGAGTACAGAGCAGAATCAGTGTCAATCAGTGGAACAACCATTATCTCTCTACACAAGGAGGACAGGCGCCTCTTCAGCTGTGGCATACAGGTGTCACAAACAATGTGGGAATCCAGTCGTTTATAAATGACATTTTTCATGTCGATATCTATTATGGCATTGATGAAGGGCCATTACCCCGGCCATTACTTCAAACAAACAATAATGTCATAATTCCAGATAATGATGTCAACATTAATGAGACCGCAATGAACATTATTCAACAAGTGAATCTATTAGAAAATGATGGAAATCAGGGAATATATGTTTTTTCTTCCCTTTTACACATTTTTTGTTGAAAAAAAAATAAAAATTAAGAAATATAAGAAAACATATCCGATCAAAACTAACAACATACTGAAAGCATTTTCTGTAAAATGACAGCAGAAACTGAGACAGCAGAAGAATGAAAAGACACAAAGACAACCATGTCAAAGACATGAACAGAGTAATGTGAGACAAAGACTATATGTTCACACTCAATAGTCTAAATAAACTTCTGAAGTGCTGTTAAATGGTTGGTATCTACCTGTATGAATCCTGAAGAACAATCACCGTAACGAGTCTTAAAACATCGATCTGACTGAGGCAGATGAATTTGTGAATATTAAAACTTTGACAAGTTAACACAGTCCTGCTCAAATGGAATACAAACTACTTCTAATGCAATATAAGATTTATAAAATAAATATACTTACCTTTTTGACTTTTTTTTTGAAGAGTTCCAGGTCAGCTATGTGTTCCAGAGTTGGATTTGATGAATTGCCAACCAGAAGAGAAAATGCTGTTGGTGACAGAAAGTTAGGTGGTTAGGACCACCATGTACCAAGCTTACTGCAACAGAATTAAAGGAAAAGCAAAACTGTCAATAATGTTGCCTGTAAAGACCCATATCAGTTAGACAGTTCACACTATTAATCTTAGAAAAATTGGTAATTACCAGTACTCTCAAGAGCCAAGTTCTTGCCGTTTTATTTCCCCTCAAACATGGGTGACCCTGCAATGGTGTCCATCAGTAGTCTCAAGAATTCCCTCCTTGGCCCACCTAAATCAACCCCTTTCTCATTTCACACACATCATCAAATTGGGCTCATGAGATATCCTTTGAAAACCATGTAAGGCTCCCTCCCACACAGCAGAGCGATTTATATTACATTTGCACTGCTGTTTTGTGCTAATTTTGCTTGACAGTTCCAGCAGTATCTCTTAAAGCGGGACTTTTTCTGCACTAAAAAACAGAAAATAAAACACAAAATTAAATATATCAGCTACATGGTCATCTTACAGAATTTGAAAATATGTGTCATACTGATCATAGAGATTTAAAGTTTTATATTCATTTGACAATTCTGGAAAGCTCTAATTCAAATTCTGTACATCTGACTCTCCAAGCTTGCAATTATAGCTTGATTTAATTCTTCATGATCTGAAGGATTGCCAGAAAGCGATGCCGCGAGAGTTAAATATGAGAGTAATCATCAGCATTAACACTCATGGCAGGGATGTCTTCACTTCTTGCCATGAAACCTCTGCTGTGACTGCTTGTGCCAGGTTTGTCATGACTTCTTGCCATGTAGCCTTCATCACAAATGCTGCTCTCATCACTTACTTGCTTTGCTTTTTACCAACACTCCTGGCAATACAGTTGGTGCCAGTATCATCTTCTTCATCACTGCTAGTGCCAGGGTTATCATGCTTAACATGACTTCTAAACATCTTAGTGACTTGGCTGCTCATGTCTGTTGAATTTGTTGAGTATCAACTTCAAAACAATCATCATCACTGTCCTTATCAGTTGCACACCTGCTTAATGCTGATTTGGAGCTGATGTGGGAAAGATCTTTGTCCTTATCTGATTCAGTCTTCAACAGGAAAAGGCCAAAAATATACATCAAAAGCAAGATATTATAGTTTATCTTAAACAAATTAAAATAAGAAATAGCCATCTTGGTTGCTCCCAAACATGTTTTAAATAAATATATCTTATTTTGCTTGAAGACAAATTGTTGACATTTTTTCCCAAATGATGATACTTTTTCATTTCTTTTAGGAACTTATTAAAAGTGTCCTTACATAGAGGGCTTTGACTTTAAATACCTTTGGGATTAGCATATCAGTTAGCTCGTGACCATCTTGGAGCTTTGGACACACCAGCTTTTTGTCACAAGCCATCAGAAACTCGAGGCTACAAAAAAAAATTAGTTGAAATTGGTGTAGTTAGGCAAACAGAAGAGTTAATTTTATATACTGTATTGAATTATATTATATATCATTATATAGTATCTGCCTTGGTGGGGTGATAGTGAGTGGCAGTTTTTAAAAAAAAAAAAAAGATTGGAAACTTTGCCATTATAGAAATACAGGGTGGGCCATTTATATGGATACACCGTAATAACATGGGAATGGTTGGTGATATTAAAGTCCTGTTTGTGGCACATTAGTATGTGTGAGGGGGCAAACTCCTCAAGATGGGTGGTGATGGTCACCACCATAGTGGTGGCCATTTAGAAGTCGGCCACCTTGGATACAACTTTTGTTTTTTCAATAGGAAGAGGGCCACGTGACACATCAAACTTATTGGTAATGTCACAAGAAAAACAATGGTGTGCTTGGTTTCAACATAACTTTATTCTTTCATGAGTTATTTACAAGTTTCTCTTTGTTCACAGCAATTGACATGTTGAAAAGGTTGACACGTGAGGAGCGGATCGAAATTGTGTTGATATCTGGTGAACGCAGTAACCGGGTCATTGCAGCAGATTTCAATGCAAGACACCCTACAAGACCACCCATCTCCCATGCTACAGTTAGCAAACTGCTTGCTAAGTTTCGTGAAACTGGTTCAGTGTTGGATTTGCCAAAATGTGGACGCAAGAAAACTGTCACTAATGAAGAAACATCAGTGGCTGTCCTAGCTTCATTCAGCAAGAGCCCACAAGGTAGCACTTGCCGCATGTCACTGGAGAGTGGCATTAGTCGAACATCCCTTCGGCGGATATTAGCTACTCACAAATGGCACCCTTACAAACTCCAGCTACTGCAGCATCTCAACGAGGATGACCCAGATCGGTGCGCAGAATTTGGAGAATGGCAAAAAAAGTAGAGTAGCAGAAGATTTTGTTCAGTGATGAGGCAAACTTTTATGTGAATGGTGAAGTTAACAAACAAAACCACCACTATTGGTCTGATACTAACACACATTGGATGGATCCCTCAGACTGTTGGAACAACAAAAGTGATGGTTTGGTGTGGTATATGGGGTACAACGATAGTGGGTCCATTCTTCATCAATGGAAACCTCAAGGCCACTGGATATTTGAAATTGCTAC
>NW_005187406.1:8054639-8085091 GCF_000239375.1 Pundamilia nyererei | reverse complement strand
GGGGCTGTGGCCCCCCCCTCCCGGTCGGCTTCGAGCTGGCGGCCTCCGAAGAATGCGGCTAAAACTTTTGCGAGATCCCGAGTTTGTTTTGCGAGATCTCGCAAAAGTCCGTCATAATTTTTTTTTCTCCCATGTCCCCTGCGGGGCTCCGTAGTATATAAAAATTGGTGTATTTCAAAAATAAAAATATGAAGACACTTAAATTAAATTTCCTGTGGTGGGAAACTATTTTGTGCAACTTTTTTGTATTTGCAGTTTTGAGAGATAAGCCTCTTAAATTTCTCTAACTAGAAATATATGTTAAAAAACAAAAACGATTTTTAATTTTTTTGTAGTTTATTGCACTTTTTTGCAATTTATGTAATTACTATGCACTTAATGCAGACATATTATTAAAATTTGGGCTATAATGGTTGTATTGATGTATATCAACTTGAAATGCTCCCAAAAATGGCACTACAGCATGTAAAATATAATATAAGCTCTGGCGGACTTGGTTCTGTGGTAGGTCTTAAAGGGTTAAACAGCTTATGGCTGGGGTGGCTGGAGTCCCTATAACCAATAACCAATCCTATGTGTGCAGAGACTTTTATCTCATAAACTGAAAAACAATGTCAGATTTTGGTGTCATTTGAAACCTTATTATCAGTAGGAATAGACCAGTTTCCTTCATCTTTTTTTTTTTACCGATTTATATTATCTTATAAAATAACATGATCGTGGACAAATAACTTAAGAAAGTACCATTCAATATTAGTTTTAATGGATTACATTAGGTTTACACCTAATACATTTGACAGTGTCAGCCCCACAGACAGAAAGAGACAGCACTTATTTCTGAAGAGGGGATCCAGATACATTTAATTCAAATCTTGTCAGGTGTTTGAAAAGGATTTGCCACAGGCAGTCGCTTCAAACATTTTAAATCCCCATCAGCCACAGAAACATACCTTGGATATCCTATTTCAAATATAGTCACACACAGAAAATCCCATTGAGCTAATATTGCTGCGGCAGATTATTGGTCACAGAGCTGCAGATGAGGAGACTCTTCCTATTTTATTTTCTCTTGCTCTAATTATCATTAATCACTATTAAATGGAACATTACACCCACATTTGCACCACAGTAGCTTTGTTGTGAAGGATCTTGGATTAAAATTGCATCAGAACACCAGTCATGGCTTGTTTTGAAGAAAAATATCAGTGAAGAAAAAAAAAAGCGAAATTTGGGTTTATGCTCAATTACCATTGCAGTTTATTTTGTATTAGCACAGCTGATTTTATCGGAGATGCTTCTAATTCTGTCACATTAGAAAAAAAAACATGGTGAAAAACGACAGCAAAAAGCCAATGCAGATACAAATCTAGAGTGTGATCAGCATATTTGTACATGGCAGCAAGACTTCTCCATTTGCAGGTTTCTTGATACTATACATTATCCTGTTAATCTGAAGAAGGGTCCAAGGATTAACTGAAGCTGAGATGGGGAGCATCATTTCCAGCCCAGCGCTTAGAAAGCTGTTAGTGCTAAGCACCCTTCTTTCCCGTATCGACTTGCTGTC
Organism: Pundamilia nyererei; assembly: GCF_000239375.1. Taxonomy (NCBI): domain Eukaryota; kingdom Metazoa; phylum Chordata; class Actinopteri; order Cichliformes; family Cichlidae; genus Pundamilia; species Pundamilia nyererei. The sequence continues at coordinate 8,083,527 of NW_005187406.1, read as the reverse complement.
TCCATATTTCCCTATCCCTGAGGGCACCGAGCCATCATGCCATAAAGAGACTGTCATGACCCCTTGTTGTGAGTAATAGTGACCATTCATACCCTATTCATTCAGTGCAGCTTTCCACCCAGGTTTAACTGACCTAAAAATGGCCAAAGAAGCTGCTAACTCACCAAGTACTTAGAAGAGCTGCATTCAGTGGAAAGTTTTAGTGTGGTTGTTTTTTTAAAAGATTTCCCATGGAATCATGTGCAAAATTATTCTTTAATCTTTTGATATATTTCCAGTATTTATCAAACAAGCTATGGTTTGATGTTTGACTTAATGCTGGCCTTGTTTCATTGTTACTGTTGATGTATTAGGTGAATCCCATATTTTTCAGCTTTAAGCCGAAACATTATTTTTTGTTATATGTTTTTGGGAATTTTTGATGGTAATGCTTCTGCAAATGTAAGTCGTAATAATGAAATCTCTTTCTGCCATTCCTGAAATTGATTATTAAGAACTTAGCTCTGAAAAGCTAGCTCTGACAATATACATTAAATGCTTTGTGTGTTTTTCAGTGTGTGGAAGATATTAAATAGCAGTCCCTTGATGACTAAAATATAATTGTTTGCTACAGATTTCTGTGTTGTTGATAATGGAAAAGAATGGAGGAGAGGCTTGTTGTAGATGTTTGTTGTTGCCTTGAAACATGTAGTTACAGTTGTGAAAGGATGTAAACCTAAAAAGTTATTGATGGCTAAACCTAATCAAACAAGGGAAAACAGTTAGTTAAAAAAATGTGAAATGTGTTTTCAGTCATCCAGATCATTGTAGTCTGAGGAGCTTGGAAAGAAAAGCGTCTGGATTTCTTTAAGTTTCCTTGAAGACGTTTCACCTCTCATCCGAGAAGCTACTTCAGTTCGAAGAACAACTGGTGGAGCACTCTAGGCCATTTGACCTCAGTAAATCACATGATAGGGTGGGGCTAGATTTCACAATGGGTTCACCCAAAACCCTGGCTGATTGTGACGCACATCCATTTTCACACCTTGGCTCGTGTGATTAGGCAGAAGATCAATAGGGTCCACGAGGGTCCATTACCCTCTTGGGGACACTCCCATAGGGCTTAAAAATCTGGGGCTCCCCACCAATTGCTTTTAGGACTGAAGAAGCTTCTCGAATGAGAGCTGAAACATCTTAAAGAAGTCCAGACGCTTTTCTTTCCAAGCACCTTAGAAAGATGGGTTGTGAACTTACCTTACTTGACTTATAGTACTTAGAATGTTCCAATGAAGTTCTTGTGCATTGTAGGCCTTTTCCCACTCAGAACTCTAGTGTTACGGAACTACATAATATTCAGCAGAATGAAACACAGCGTTACCGCTGAATCTAAGTAACATGTTCCTGTTACATTGATAGAGGTGTTGAACTTAATAGTTAGTGTGAATTGTTTGAACAGCCCGAAGCTGCAATAAATGATGAGGTACAGTAGGCTCACACATAAAATTACCTTCTTCTGCTCTTTCTGTAACTATTTCTGTGTCTAATTACGACCTCTATTTTCTCGCTCTTTTTTCCTTCTCTATTTGGCAGACATTCTCACTTTATTATGGCCCACACTGGCCTTTTATTGCCCACCAGCAGCACACTTTGGGCAATTTGTCATTGGGAGAGTGGGGATGAGTTCTTTTGGCTGCCTCTGCCACTCTCACCTAAAAATCTAATCAGATCAGCAAAGGACTCTAATCACTTCCTCTCTTGCCTTGATTGCATTTATAGAAGTTCTGCTGTGCTGCACTCTCCCAATCAAGTATTCCATAATTACTCTCCTCTTATAATTGTTTATTTATATACCCCTGTACAGTATGCTCTTTGCCAGTGAGTGAGGAGGAGAAGTTTATGGAGGTGAGGAGGGAAAGCCTTCGAGAAAAATCTGAAAATTATTGCCAGCCGTTTGTGCTTGAAATAAGTCATTTACCACCTTTGTATTCATGGGGGTCATTGTGTATTACCACATATTGAAAAACTATAATGTAAAGGTAATACATTTTTAGGCATTCTGCCAATCTAAGAAGTAAGTGACAGATTTTTTAATACCCAAAAAAGGAGACTTTTTCTCCTGTGCTAATATTTGTCTGCTTGGATAAAATACTATGGGTATAGTTTTGTTATTATTTATGACCCAAATGCTAAGCTAATTAACCATCCACAATGCTATGGGTTAGGGGTAACTGTAACGGAACTGTAACCCCTAAAGCAAAGAAGATATTTTGTGAATCCATCCATCCATTCGCTTCCGCTTCTCCTTTTCAGGGTCGCGGGGGGCGCTGGAGCCTATCCCAGCTGTCATAGGGCGAGAGGCGGGGTACACCCTGGACAGGTCGCCAGTCTGTCGCAGATATTTTGTGAAAAAATAGTAAATAGTTTTTGATGCATGAAGGATGATTACATTTTTTGCAATGAATGTGTATAGCTGCCAGAAGTGCAGACTTCTTGCAGTTTCTGAAATGTGCTTCTGCTTGGTAGTCTCGGGAGCTGGAGATCAGTCCGTCAGGATCTCTGCCCCTGGCCGTTGCCAGATAAGATAAGATAAGAAAAGTAGGAAACAAGATGCAGGAATGGCACACAAAAGGATCGGAAGGCGTGATGTATAGATAAAAAAAAAATTTGTATTTGTTTGTTGCATGGGTTACTTTCCTGTCAACTACAGAAATGTATTTAATTTCCCTGTCCTCTTTTGCTTTCAGTTCATTGTTAAAATCTGATACTTTTAAACCTTTTCTCTAAGAAGTGCCTATTCATGATATATTGTATATCTTTCAAATGCACATAGGTTAGGCATTTTAAATGTAAGAGTTGGAAGTTGAGCGGTTGGGTCTGCCCATGCCAAAACATCATTAACAGGCTTAAACTACCGAACAGCTGTTGTGGATGAAGCATCTGTCAGTCAAACATTAACCTCATGCTGGGAGATTGTTTAGCTTTCTCAGCAGGCTGGCCTTGGAGCAAATAATGACAGAACATCCCCGTCTCTTAATGTCCTTCATATTACTTCTGTCCTTATACACATTAAGTATACAAACTATCTGCATGTCAGCTGCTTCCATTTTAATTTACCAGAGATTTGTATTGATTTTCCCTTTTTAATCATCTGATATGCTAGCCATAAAGAAAGATTTAAGTGAATGATTGAGTATCAGTACAAGGCAACTATACATTCTTGACAAAGGTGCTCAAAGGTTTCTATTTTATAGTAACTGTTTCAAGCACCTTCATGATGTTTAAACTAAAACTATCAGACTGATGTTTTTCTTTCTGTAATTCCCTACTTCTCTTCTCTTTATGTTCCAGGTTCAGCTGATCCACTACAATCATGAGCTGTACACAAATTATACAGAAGCTGCAAAAAGCCCCAATGGACTGGTCATAGTGTCTATATTCATGAAGGTAAACCTCATACATATGTTTAATCACTGCGCGAATACAAATGTGTACTTGTATTCACTCACAGAACAACTTACAGTTACTATGGCGTTCTGACTTATAGCAATAAAGTCCAGTAGAATGCAAATTGCTACATTCTGAGTTTTATAAATTCATACTGAATCTGGGCATAAATGCCATGTTAATTTTGACCTGGTTTAATCAGTTTTTAAGTATTACAAGCCAGTAACAATATACTTATTCAAGAATAACTTAAAGCAGTTTTCCTACTTTGACAGAATTCCATGACTTCTATGAGTGTGGAACTCACTGTCATGAGTATACAGTGCTCCCGGAAAATTCCAAAATAAAAAAAATTAAATAAATTTTTTTCACCTCAAAGTTCTACACACAATACCATATAATCACAAAGCTAAAAACATTTGTTTTGACATTGTTTCAAATGCATAAAAAAATAAAACATCTACGTAAGTTCATGTGGGTGGCTGCAGGTCAGGAGGTATAGCAAGTCATCTACTGATTGGAAGGTTGGTGATTAGATTCCTGGCTCCTCCAGTGTGCATGTCAAATATCCTTGGGCAAGATACTAACCCCCAGTTGCTGTCTGATGCTGTCTGATGCATGCATCGGAGTATGAATCTGAATGTGTGTGAATGTTAGGTAGAAAGCATAGGTGTGAATGGGTGAAGGTGGCATGTTGTATAAAGCTTGTTGAGTGCTCCAGGAGTAGGGATGGGTACCGGTGTCATGGCACCGGTTCTGACATAAACGGTAGTAACCAGACCGAAAAGCAGCGCACATTTCGGTGCTTTATTTCGGTGCTTTTTTTTTCCTGAGCTGTGATACACTTCTAGCCAATCATTTTACGTTTCCCAGGATAGTAGGTGGGGCCAGGTACGTACGTTCAGTTAGAGCAGAGCTACAGATTAAAAAGTCCAAGGCGAAGCGGTCAAAAGTCTGGCTGTACTTCACAGCAAAAGATGCAAACTCAGCAGCAACAAGTGCTTTAAGCTGATACTGTGATACTGTCAAAGGAGGTAACACCTCGAATCCGATGAAACACCTGGCGACGCATAGCGTTTTTTTTAAAAGCCGAGAAATACGCCGTATTTGATAGCTTGCTGCGAGACCTCACACCGTGCACGTCGGGTGGGTTGCCAGTTATCGGACCCGGAGCAACATCCCCCCAAAACCCGAAGAATAGAGTCCTGGCCCCTAGCCCTGCCAGTGTAGCAGAAATGATGAGGATGATGATGCAGCAGAAGCCGTTCTTCTCTGCGTGAGTCGCTTAATGTTGTTCGAGTGCAATTTACGTTGAGTAGGCTAACCACGTTATTACATTAATGCAGGTAAGGTGAACTAGCAAACATCATCATAGCTACATGCGGCTGTCTTCTTGTTTGATGGCAGATACTCCCTTCACCCTGGCCAAAAAGGCTAAAATGACCAAAGAAAAAGTGGGAAACAGCTGAACATGAGAGGTTTTTGGACAAAGTTTGTGTTTTTTTCCCATTGTTTAAGCACTGCTTCCAGCCAAGAGTGATACCATATATGCCCCACAGCTGCAGAAAAGGCTAACATTGTTTTCTTTTTACAAAAAAACAGCTGAATATGAGAGGTTTTTGGACAAAGTTTGTGTTCTCCATTCTTTAAGCACCGGTTTGAGCACCGGTTTGAGCACCGGCACCGTTTCAAAAGTACCGATTTGGCACCGGTATCGGATAAAACCTAAACGATACCCATCCCTATCCAGGAGAGTAGAAAGGTGCTATGTAAAAATCTGTCCATTTACCATTTATTTAAAACCTTTACAATTACACTCATATTTGAGCTCGGGTGCATTCTGTTTGATTGGAGCCCATCTATGGTAAATTTAGTTGACTGGACATGATTTGGCAAGAACTGTCTATATGAGGTCCCACATTTGATAGTATATGTGAGAGAAACAATGCCATGTTTCTCTCACATACACAGCTGGGACGAATAGAAATAATGACACAGAGAAGCAAAACTAAACACACTGAACACAAGAGACTGCCGAAACAAAACAGGAAACACTAAGACACAAATTCAACATGTGGCAAGACACATAGCTGGGAGGGAGGAACGCACATGAGAACAGAATTGACTGGAAAGACAGAAGAGGGGGCCAAAAGAGGGAAACACTGACATAATTCAGTGTACATACATGAATACACAAGAGAGGCAGGCAGGGGGAACGTGGAGTGAAACACAAGGAGGAACATGTAAACAGAAAATGGAAACAAGACAAAGGTACACACACACATGGGAAGTGAGGAACAAAACACAAGGGGAACCTCATAAACCTGATAATTAAGGAATTCAATAAATAGGGGATTATAGGAATAATAAACTGAGATCAGCAGAAAAATCCGAAACAATAACAAGAATAAATTCAGGACTGTGAAACTTGAATCATAATAACACAAAAACGCTCAATAAAACAAAATAAACTCCAAAAGCTGTGTCCAACACCCAGCAAAACTTTGCTTGACAGTGTGTTTTCATTTTAGTTATGGAGGTCAGAGTAAAGGATGGACTTGAAGCCATTAGCTGAACAAAAATCTGATTTTCATGAGTTCATGTCAGGCAAGGTTAGACAAAAAAATAAATCTTTGATTTTTACCATACCTATTATTCTAGGAATTATCTCAGTACTAGACAACTGGAGGACAGGCTTTTGAACAGGCATGTGGCCAGAAACTGAGACTTACTATACCAGTAACAGCCTTTTCCCCAGCCACAAGGAAAGTGAATGTTTGTTTGTTTTGTCTTTAGCAATTTGTGTTTCCAGAGCAATTCATCCAGCTAAGTTTATATGGTACTGTCCTAGCATATTCCTTCATTATTCTTGTTTTGACAATTAGCTGTACACCTACTCTGGATATGTGCTCCGTAATAGCATAAGTGCCTAAATGACTGCAAAGCTGCTGTAAGAAATGTCATCTTACGGCTTAGCTGTTTCTCCAAGCACGCACTGATGAGGACACTTTAAAATGTTTCACAACTGTTTACCTACAGAAAATAGTGAGTTGCTTGTCAGTTGAATATCAGTTCCACTTTCATCAGCATGCAAATTCAGCTGTGTGTGAGACTGGGCCACAAGATGAAACTCAATATCACAACATGAGTAAGAATATGTGGATGTATGTATACAATAATCAAATAACAAAGGAAGCAAAATCATAGTAAAAATGTGTGGAAAATGCAAACTAAAAACAAACAAACATCGGGGGTTTCAGTAGCCTATCCTCATTTTCATATACTTCTTAAGCAAAAAGAAAATCACAAGGTTATGTCTTTGTTTTAAATAAGAGCTATACATGGAATCCATTACCTAACCCAGTAGTAAAACTCACAGGGGTCAAACTGGCCCAGCAGTGTTTCCGTCTATTGTGGATCCACAGAATTAACAACTTGGCTCAGAAACTGATTGTCTCCTTCTTCCACTCTTCTACTGAGTGTGCGTCGACCTAAAGCATGTCTGCATGGTTTGCCATCTGCTTCTCAGCAGAGTGAAGTGCACTCATAAGGGCCATTTCCACTGCCCAGAAAATTATCCATTACCCACTTGCCTCCCATGAAGACATTTACAACTCCTGCTACCTCAACAGAGGCAGACTTCAGTGTTTGAGGCTTTTTTAATAGTCTCCTAAAAAGGTGATAGATTAAAAAATACACTCTCATTATACTTGGAAGTACTGTCCCAAATAGATTAAATTTCGTTTAATCATACAAGAGCAGAGCTCTCAACTCATTATGTGACCATTTAACCTCACTCTTTTGACCCTCTTTTTTCCTTTTCTCTTTTTTCTAGATTGCTGAGACCTCGAACTCATTCCTGAATCGAATGCTGAACAGAGACACCATCACAAGAATAACATATAAAAGTAGGTGGTTGTGTGTAATAAGTTGTTAAAGCACCAATCATAAATTGGCCAAGCAGCATGCTCTGCATAGTGCTCCAAGTGGATCACAGTTCATGGGGTTTGCATGGTTGGGTTGGATAGAACCTGTCCAGTGTCATCATCCTCAGCACAGAGGGGAGCCCTCAGGACTGTGTTCTGAACCCTCTACTTTTCACCCTGTTGATACGTAACTGCATCCCCAGGGTTGCTACCCATCACATCGTGAAGTTTGTGGATGACACAGTACATGGTGGGCTGGTCAGAATCAACAACCTGAATATCGATAAAGCTCGGGAGGTCATTGTCAACATCAGAACCAACCCAGCCACGTCCCACTTCTCATCAACAACACAGCTGTGGAGGTGGTCAGTAGCACCTAGTTTCTGGGGCTGTACATCACGGATAACCTCATGTGGTCTGTGAACACCATGTCACTGGGGGTGGATGTGTTGTTGGGTGGCAGAGGTGGATCTTTTGGGTCCACTAGGAGGAGCAGCAAAAAAGCATGGATTTTAACAGCTGTCAAAACTCTGTCAGATATGCTGTTTCGCACACACTGACTCACAGAAACACACATACAGATGCTGTCACACACCACCCACTCATACCCATGAGTCCTTAGGCATATCCCTCTCACAGCCAATAATGCTACCAGCCCAGCGTTTTTCTGTTTTTCTTCCCAAAAGCACAGATTTACACACAGGTGGAGTGGCCTAAAGTGCTTTTTATTTTTTCACAGCTCCTATTCCTTTGATGCATCAGTTAGTATTTAGTAGTGATGCAGCTGATTCAGCATTAAAGCTGCAGCAGCCCACCACTGTGACCTCACCACAATCAGTAGCCCATTTGTCATGAGAGGACTAGTAGACAACAAGTTATAGCGAATTGAGGGGGAGAAAGAGAGGAAGAGGAAGTTGTAGTCTGTCCAATTAGCATCCTGACAGTGGAGACAGTTTGAATAAAAGAGGTTTTGTGTTGCCACACCAACAAGCTGTCATTCACAGAACAGCAAATGAAAGAAGTGAGAAAAAATGAAAGAGTTGTAATGATAACCAGACTCCGTATGAGAAGTGACTCAAATTACAGCTTATTTGTTACACCAGTGTATTTCACTGTTTACTACTCAATTGGAGTACACAGATTTATGCCATCCACTGTATTTGTTCTACAATTGCAGTTGAGTTAGAGTACCCTAGTAAGTTTCTGTATGAATGAAAATATCAGCTCAGCAATTTATGTTAAATACTGAATTTTATAACCATCCATCCATCCATCTTCATCCGCTTTATCTGAGGCCAGGTCGCGGGGGCAGCAGCCTAAGCAAAGAGGCCCAGACCTCCCTCTCCCCAGCCACCTACTCCAGCTTATCCGGGGGAACACCAAGGCGTTCCCAGGCCAGCCGAGAGATATAATCTCTCCAGCGTGTCCTGGGTCTGCCCCGGGGCCTCCTCCCGGTGGGACATGCCTGGAACACCTCACCCAGGAGGCGCCCAGGAGGCATCCTTTTCAGATGCCCGAACCACCTCAGCTGGCTCCTTTCGATGTGGAGCAGCAGCTGCTCTACTCTGAGCCCCTCCCGGGTGGCCGAACTTCTCACCCTATCTCTAAGGGAGAGGCCAGCCACCCTTCGGAGGAAGCTCATTTCTGCCGCTTGTATCTGCGATCTCGTTCTTTCGGTCACTACCCACAGCTCGTGGCCATAGGTGAGGGTAGGGACGTAGATCGACCGGTAAATTGAGAGCTTCGCTTTTACACTCAGCTCCCTCTTCACCACGACGGACCGGTGCAGCGTCTGCATTACTGCAGCCGCACCCCCGATCCGTCTGTCGATCTCCGGCTCCCTTCTCCCATCACTCGCAAACAAGACCCCGAGATACTTGAACTCCTCCACTTGGGGCAGGAACTCATCCCCGGCCCGGAGTGGGCACTCCACTCTTTTCCGGCTGAGAAACCAGTTTCATTAAAATCATACACTGACTCATTTTTAGAGCTATGGCCAAAACAAAACAACCTGCAAGCTTTAATAAAAACTGAAGCAAATGCAGATGTGCCATAAACCTACATAATGACCAACATGTGGCTAATCCTCTAGTTGCAAAAAGTCTTCAGGCTGTATAGAAGCATATGGGAAACTCAGTAGAAACTTTAGTTTGAATCACTAATGTTAGGTCATATTAAATACAACATTTTGTGAATTATAGTCCCTGTTAGAGTAAGGAAATGCTCACTGACTAATAATCTGTCAATCACAAGTTTTTTGCCAACTTGGAGGACTGGATTTAGATTCCAAACATCAAGAAGAAAAATGTGGAGCTCAAAGATTTCATTAAGCATTAACCAATTAGCGATGTCACCGTGACTATGTGCATCCTTTATATACAGTCACATTTACGTTGCATGGTACTCTAACAGTTGTGCTGTAGTAATGAATCAGTCTCCATAAAGATATACACCAGAGAGTTGTGCATGTCTCTAAATAATGGAGTGCTGCTTCTCCTTGGTCAGGTTGGTCGAATTTGGTGCCAGTGTCCAACTCCCAGATCTGAATACTTTCTGAATATCTAAAAACATTTGGACAATGATTTAGCTTTCACATATCTTTCCCTTATAATACTACCACTTATTTAAAGTCAAACAAAAAACACGTGACTGAAAACTTTCAGCACTGATTACAGAATTACAGCCATTTTTTGACATAGTTCCCCATTTTTAAAGACTCAAAAATAATTGGACAAACTAACATAACTGCAAATAAAATGATTGCTTTACTGCTTGGAAGAAAATCCTTCGCATGAAATTATTGCAGCCACCTTAAGTCGCTGCTTGTTTGTGGCCATTATTTTTTGTCTCCAGTAACTGAAACAGGTAGTGTAACTGTCTCCTTACCTCCAAGTCTGTGAAAAAATCACAGTATATGATAATCTTTTAGTAATTTGTTTACAAATCTATAAATTTTTACATGTGGAATACAATTTTTGTACAACTACATTTCCAGTGTCTTCCGATGAAACATTAGAGATCTCATTTTGTTTCGGTTTTCTGCCTTTTTACCCTGCAGATGATGCATATCTACTGAATGGCCTGAACATAGAGGAGATTTATCCAGAAACAAGTAGTTTTATCACATATGATGGATCGATGACCATCCCTCCATGTTTTGAGACTGCCACGTGGATCTTGATGAACAAGCCAGTGTATCTCACACGGATGCAGGTGAGCCTCATCCACCAGCACAGACCTGAAACAAAGCTCCCAGAATACACTGGGGCTTACCTGTCTCAGATCAGGATTCTCTCTCAAAAAATTACTCTGTGAAATATGTCTACTCACATTGAGGCTTTTCCTCCAAAATCTCTCCTCCTGTGTGTAATCTTCTACTCAGACCTTGCTGGAAATTAATGCAGTGGATAAAAAAGGCTGGCTCACATTTCCATGATACTTTAGCCAATTTTGCTTCTCTTCCCTCCCCCTCTTTCTCACTCTCTCTCTCTGTGTCTTGATGTTAGATGCACTCCTTGCGGCTGCTGAGCCAGAACCAGCCCTCTCAGATCTTTCTAAGCATGAGTGACAACGTTCGTCCTGTGCAGCCTCTAAACAACCGCTGCATCCGCACCAATATTAACTTCAGCATGCAGGGCAAAGACTGCCCAAACAACAGGGCCCAGAAGCTCCAGTACCGAGGTAAAAACTACTTCTACAAATGGCTGGTTTGGGTAACTTTCTCAGTGTCTGACATTTAAACAATATTTAATTACAGATATTATGATATCTGTCCTTTCATAAGATCGCACAATTTGGTTATAACATTTGTTTTTGTGCACACAACAGAGCAATTATACAAAAACAAATATATAAAATAGGCAAGTCATATTTCTGTAAAAAAAACAAATCTTTTGAACCCGAAAAAAATACAAAGATGCTGCCGTTATTTTTCTTAGTGGTCATACTAGACTGCTCCTTTACTGAATGTGCTACACTAGGCAACTACTAACAAAAAATGCTAGGAAAGCTTTAAGAAATGGTAAATGGCCTGCATTTGTATAGCGCTTTTCTAGTCCATAGGACCCCAAAGCGCTTTACACTACATTCAGTCATTCACCCATTCACACACACATTCACACACTAATCCACACACGGGGGATGAAGCTACATTGTAGCCACAGCTGCCCTGGGGCGCATTGACAGAAGCGAGGCTGCCGGACACAGGGCCCTCTGACCACCACCAGTAGGCAAACATGGGGTTAGTATCTTGCCCAAGGATATTTGGCATGCAGCCAGGATGCAGCCTGGGATCGAACCACCGACCTTCTGATTAGTGGCTGACCTGCTCTGCCACCTGAGCTACAGCCACCCTATACAATGTACATTATATGAACAAAAGTACTGAATCTTTTACACTTTACACCTATAGAAGCTAAAAACAACAACAAGCACATCAAAAACAGTTTTGTTGTACATGTACAATCACAAGAAATGACTATTCTGTTTTATTCTAATGTTGTATTAAATTGTTTTCAAAATGGCAACAGAGTTTCAAAGTATTTCTCAATTCTGGGCTTACACATTACCAGCCTGGAACTAGGTCCAGATTACAGCAATTATCTTAGTGAATAAACCATTCATTTTGATAAAATGATCCCCACAAATAAGAAATGAGATCATCTTCTTCTTTCAGCTGATTGCACAGGTCATCACAGTGGACTCACAACACAAGCATTCTCTTCTGAAACACTGACTCTCCTTCACTACGTCTATGAATCTTATCTGTCATCATCCTCTTTTCCTCCTTCCTGCCAGCAGCATATTAAACATCTTTTGCCCAGCACATCCACAATCCATCCACTGCACATGTAGACTATCTCAGCCTTTCCTTCTTAACTTTGTCTCCAAAACGCTGAACGTTGCCCCTCCGACATGCCTGATTCTAATCAGTCCTTTCTGGTCAGTCACAATCAAAATCTTAACTCTACCACCTCCAGCTTTGATTCCTGGCTTTTTGTTACTGCCACAGCTGCCAAACTAGAGCATGATAGCAGGTCTCACTACCATCTTGTAAAGCTTCCCTATCATTTTTGTTGCTATCTTCCTGTCACAAATCACCCGTGACACTCATCTCCGCCCACCTGCTCTCTTTTTCACCTCTCTTGTGTATTGTCTGTTGCTTTGTATAACTGACCTCCTTGCAATTTTGCAACTGTCTCCCTCTCATTTACACACATGTATTCCTTCTTGCTTCTCCAGGCTTTAATTCTTTTTCTCTCCAGGCTCTCTCCCACCTGCTGCCTACTCTCACTACAGATCACAATGTTTTCTGCAAACATTATAGTCCATGGAGACTCTTGCTTGCCTGCTTCACCTCATCTGTCAATCTGTCCATCACCACTGCAAATAGGAAGGGCTCAGAGCTGATCTCTCATGTAATCCCACCCCACCTTGAATCCATCTGTCACTCCTACCCCACACTTCACTGCTTTCTCACTGTCCTCATAGATGCCCTGCACCACCCTCATGTACTTTTACGCTTTTTATCAACTTGTTCTGACTTTGTCTGCAGTTTTCCATCAACACTCTCAAAGCAAAAATTGCACCTGTAGTGCTCTTTCTCAGCATGAAGCCACTACTGCTCACTAATTGTCACTTCCCTCTTTAACATTCAACAACTATTTCCCATATCTCTATAGTATGGCTTATCATCTTTATCCTCCTGTAGTTATAACAGATCTCCATGTAACCTCTGTTCTTGAAAATCAGTACCAGTAGACTTCGTCTCCACTCCTCAGGTCAGAGGAATGGTTCAGATGACATCTCCTTACCACCTTGGTAAGGTGGTCTTTCCATTTGTTAGTACATTTCCAATTGTATTCTAAGCACTCTAACCTGCAGCACATCCTTTTCAGCTTAATCTCTTACTAATTGAAACAGACCATTTTCTCCTACCTAGTGTCCAGCTTCTAGACATCTCCATATGAGAACTTTTCTTTGCCATACACCGGACAAAAAATCTTGGCATTTCACTTCATCTGTACTTTTCCAGCATTCTGGTAATTCTTCCCTACCACCCAGAGGCTATCTTGACTCCCCTCTAAATTCTCTGCAACATTCTTCCTTTTTCAACTTCCAACATTTAAGCATTGGCTCCGCCTTCACTCACTCCTTCTTGATTTCCAGAGTCATCCTAGAGACTACTGTCCATTGCTGCCTTGCTACATTTCCCTCGTCAACGCCATGCAGTCTGTCTCTTTGAGACTGAACCTTCTGTATAGGATGTGCCTGATCTGTGTACACCTTCCTCTGCTGTTATATGTCACCTTATGCTCCTCTCTCTTCTTGAAGTATGTGTTCATAGGTCTTTCCTTAATTGTCATCATCTCTGTTCCTTTCACTTATGTATCCATAAGTGGAGGCTGAATCCTGGTTTACCATAGCTCTCAGGAGCATAGGGAGGGTTTGTCGTCTGTGTCTAGTCTCTCATTGGTTCTCTGTTCAGTTATTTGACATTCCCTTGCCTTCCTCTTAAAAGATGAAATTATTATTCTAGGGAGCAGTTGTGGGGAGAGATTTCAGAAATTCACCCACCTTAGAGTCTCCTGAGCATCAAACAAAAAGCACTCTCTGTTGCGAAAACACCAATGTAGACCTGCTTCTTTTAATTGTTCTGAGAATTGAGGACCTTCAGGATGAAGTAGGGTGGGGATGTCTCATTAAAAGGGGAAATGTATCTGCTTTCTTACAGAAACATGACCCCACATTCTTGTCACACAATGTCAAACACTGTCTTTCTGTTTAATGGTGCCAACACGCACACAAGGTGTCCTTTCCTGTCAGTAGTGCATTGCACTACTTCTTAAAGATTCTCTTTTAAGGAGCGAAAGCTTTAAGGAAGTTGGAAGGATGCTGGTGGAGTCTGGAGTTCATGAGTCTGTGGTTTGTGTCCAGGTTTGGATTTGAGTTTTGTGATGATTTACAATGTTTACACTTTCTTACTTTTTCTTTCAATTACTTACATTAGTAAGTTCCAAGTGCAAAAACAACTTGTGTATGTTTAGACACTGCAAACCAATTTGTTACATTTAGGTACTGATAACTGTGTTTCCACAAGCCCCGCTGGTTTAGAGACTTATTCATCATGAAGAAAACAAGACAGTCAGCGATCAATCGATTTGCTTGCAAGGGAGGCCTCGTCGGTGTCTACCACAAAATGACCCCAACGACGGGCTCCGCTTGCTGCCTTTTTTTGGGAAAACAGTTCACACAATACATATCACAGCAAAAGCACCGCCCACGTAAAACCCCCAAATGGTTACAAAGACAAGGCACTGTGTGTATATGTGTGCGTGTGTGTGTGGGAATGTGTGTCTTCCTGAACACAACTGTTTCTACAACATCCTGGTCATAAAGAGGGTAGTCTCCCCCACACCCAATGTATGGTTCACCATAGATAACACAGTGAAGCCATACAAAGGGCAGGAAGCTTACCAAACATCAAACAGAAGCTTCACAAGGGATGTGTAATAATCCTCCCCCAGCACAGAGTGGCTGGAGAGGTGGTCAGGGACAAAGGAATGTCTTGATCCTATAGATTGAACTAAGATCTTACAAATTTAAGAAGCATAATGACAAACATTCAACAATTAGACCTAACAATAACTACTTTGTCAGTCTTAGATACTAAAACCTACTTGAACTGCTCAGCTTGGGCTTAAGAAAACAATTAGGCTTTGGTCTCAAATACACCTTCTTGCAACATTCTTGAAACCATGTGGTCCTTCAAAAATGTTTATGAAAAATCTGTAAATCGTTCCATAAACAGATAAACATAAATTATCTATCAAGATGCATTAATACAAAGATTCATAACCTATCTATTAATTGAGCTAAACAGATCAAAGCCGATCATGATAACAGACTGTAGCAAATTCCTCCTGCCTACATCTACACACATTTATGGCATTCACTTAAGGCCATTTTAAACTGTAATCCTGGCTAAAAATGAAAAATGGTGCGGGGTGGATGATGTCAGAGAACAGCTGAACCGTGAAGAGCGCTGCATATATATATATAACTGTGTTCATATATAATTATATATAATTGTATGTCCACTCCTGTCCCACTTCTCTCTTCCAGTGAACGAGTGGTTGCTGAAGTAGCCTTCTCAGATGAACGTGAAGACGAGACAGAGATGGCGTTCAGGATGAGGGGAGAGAAATAGAAAAAGAAGTGAGGCAGGGAAGAATGAAGAAGAAAACTGGTCTCGAGGCTGTATCTCATCTAAGACTTTTTCATGGCATTGTATAAAGACAAATAACACCAGACATTATTTAAATGAAGGAACTTTGCATTGCAAGGAAAGAGACTCTTCTTTTCATACAGTGAGAACTGTTTGAACCTTTGATCAAACACATGCTAACAGGTCCTTTCCCCCACTGAACAATTATATCTATATGAACATTTTGATATCAATACTTTTTGGGAGCAAACAAAAAATAGACAACCTAAAAAAAACACGAAGCATTTATTTGGTAGCCAGTCAACCACTATGACAACCTTAGGGACCTTTGTAGATAAAAGATGTTGCTATCAGTAAGAAATTCCTAGAACTAAGTCATTGCCTTTCCCCTGCTCAACAATATGGAGCCATCAGGAAGACTCACGTGGACGTTTCATTTCAGTCACCAACAGGGCATGCAATCAGCAAAACCAACAGAGAGGGAACACAGCCTTACCTTGTCATTTTCCAAAACTAGAGTAATGCCATGGGACAACTTCCAAAGTTTTCATATGGTCTCAAAGCAACTGGTGTCTTGGCCTCATATGTACATATTATAATTATCAATACAAAAGAAAAATGAATGTGTAAAGAAAAAAATAATGAAATAACATTCAAAAAATATATTAAGAAGATATTAAAAAGACAAAAAGTTAAGAATTTTAAAAAGCTTGGCGCACTTTGAATTCTGCAGCAGTTCTCAGTCTGAGCTGATGCCTTTTATTTCTGTTTTATTTGTTTACAATGGTCATACACTGTGTTTGATGTTATCAGCCCAATAAATGTGTCTGGAAAGTTAACTTTGGAACATGTTTCACTATCTGAGGATTTTACTTGTTATATCTCCACCTGTTTGTACTGTTTCACATTAAATATGTTCATGTTACAGTATTCCCCTTTAGAGGCTTGCTCAATAACTCTGGCCACACTGAAATGGATGCACCGAAATGCTTGCAGGTAGGCTTCAGAATCTCAGAATGGGCAGCTTGGAATTGCTGGTTAGGATACAGATCAAACTCAGGTAGCACTGTCAGGGTTACTGTGATCTGTAGTACTCTTTTAGATCACATCAGTTGACATCAGAGGACATGAAAAGAGGAACCTCACATGTTAGGAAATGCAGATCTAGCAGATTGATGCCTGCTTTACAGTAATGGTGTCTCCATGGGTTGCTGAAGAAAATGTCTGGCTCCGGGAGAAACAGACCATCAGCATGGTTGTGACAAGCATATTAAAGCCCAAAAGCAGGAAATGCATTTTAGAATTTATGGAAAGAAGAGTGACCAATGTTGCAATTATAAAGAGAAACAACAAAACGAAAGAAACCAAATTTCCTCAAGCAAAAAGTAATACTGCTGACCAAAGGAGTGTTTATCAATATCAAAGGCAGCAACTGATTTACAAACAGTGGGAAACTTGTTGTGAGCTGCTTCAAGCTGTAGTCATATTCTGTTGGATGCAGAAATCCAACTGAAGGGCGCATGCTTAGTTAGTGTATTGAAATGCAGTGTCACAAAAAACTGCAGGTAGTTCACAGGGATCCATTCAAACTCTGAATGAACTCGTGAACTTGGGGGTTTAGAAAGCATCTTAGAACTACTGGATATTATTCTGGTATACTCAGTTAAGGTATTTTGGAGTTTGAATCTGAAACACATATAAATATGTTCCATCATCTTATCATTAGCCTCTGGATGCTGGTGGCTACACTGCAAATCTTAGTCACTATGCTGGGAATGCAAGCAATCTCTAACAGTGGCACTTTAGTCACTAGGTTAGGGATTCTATCTACTATTAATATGAATATTTGTTTATTAATTACTGTACTCCCGTTCTCCAAGCTAAGCTAATGGCCGCTTGTATCACTAGCTACACAATCTGCAGGGTTAAAGATAGACAGAGTCTCCGTAAAAAGAACCTCTATCAGTTCTAAGGTTTTATGTATTGGAACATCCATCCATCCATCCATTTGCTTCCGCTTATCCTTTTCAGGGTCGCGGGGGGCACTGGAGCCTATCCCAGCTGTCATAGGGCGAAAGGCGGGGTACACCCTGGACAGGTCGCTAGTCTGTCGCAGGGCTAACACATAGGGACAGACAACCATTCACACTCATATTCACTTTTGGAACATAACAAAAAATAAAAACACAAGAATTTAGCAGCTCACAGGTTTCTTTCCCTTGTTTAGTTCAACTGTCTTTGATCTAAAGATAAGTTAGATGAAGATTTGAAGATGAAGTGCATTTTACAGCATCTCAATTCAATTTGCATATAATTGCTTGGAGAACCACAGAGCTCCACACAGCACAGTCCTTTAATTGGGTTGAGGTTTAGACTTTGTCTAGATCATTGCAACGGATTCTTTTCTTTTTTAGCCATTTTATCTAGATTGCATGCTCAATTTTTGTGATGTTTAAGCTGTTGAACCGTTGAATCTGACATTTTACTCTAAAATACTTTAATATACGTAGGAGTTCAAGGTTGACTCCAGGGTTCCCAGGTTCTGTGGCTGCAAAACAAACTAAATTCATCATCCTTCCACCATTGTACTTGATATTGTTTGTGCTGATATGCAGTGTTGGATTTTTAACCAAGCGTGTCTCCATGCATTATAAGCAAGCATTGCAACTTCGGACTCCTTGCTCCGAAAGTCTTGTGGTCTGGTCTGGTACAATTTTGCAAAGCTTAGCCATCCTGCCACAATCTTTGAGAGAGAAGAGACATTCTTCCAAACAAGTTATACTTTTTAATATTTTACTCACAGTGAGCGCAAGAGTCTACATGAATGTCTGCATCTTGTGATATTATAATCGATCTAGTACATATGCAACCCAGAGAGTGGACGTCAAGGAAATATGAGGAATGATTACCTGTCTGACAGATCTCCAGCTACCCATGTTAAATGGTAAATGCACTCATAGCGCTTTACACAATTTTCCTCATTCACACCAGCAATTTTTTCTATGCTCTACATAAGTGCTTTCTATCTAACATTGACACACCAATGGATGTATTAGAGAGCAACTTAAGGTTAATATCTTGCCTGGGGATATTGGGTAAGATATCAAAAGCAGAAGGGGATTGAACCACCAACCTTCCAAATACTAGGTGACCTGAGCTACAGACACCCCAGGATACATCGAGAGCAGAATATAATCTAGGCTTATTTTTTTAACACATGACTTCTTATTTTTTTTTCTTAATTTTTGCTAAGGATGTGTTAGGTATATTTGTTATGTCCTGTAGCCTTTGAATTTTAAAGAGGATGTACTTTTTCTGACTGAGGATCTAATCAGTTCTTCACTTTGGCTCACTAACACTTGTGCGATAAAGCTTTACACATTAGTTATTATGTCAGTTATCAGTATTAATAAGAACATTTGTGTTCAACAACATACTGTATGTTTCCTTTTATCAAAACTTGTTATTAAATGGATATGAAACAGAAAGCAGTGTTTCAGATTCACCACATATACAATGAAAAAATATTGCAGGTGTTAAAGTGGATTGGTGTTCCTGCACCTTCAGCTTAACAGTAATTATATCTGAAAAGCAATCCATGTGCTATTGAATTCTTTAAATATTTCTCCTAATCCTTAGAAGAAATGAGATTTTAAAAAAAAAAGTTTTTGTTCTTTTTTTTTTTTTAAAGGAGGGAGCTTTTTTTTTTTTTTTTTTTAAGCTTTTCTCTACCTTAGCAGTAATATTCTGTAACTCTACAACTATGTTTGGGAGAGAAGCAAAATAAACTGTTTGTTAGTTGTTTGTTTTAAACTGTTGTTCTCCTACTAGCAAGAACCACAGCTACCCCAAATTATAAAAAGGTAAACTAGAAGCATGCTTTCATAAAGAGGGTGATGCAGAAATATGGTACAAATATGGAACTGCTCTGTAATATCATTTTTAAGTCCATGATATTGAATTCACAAAAGTAAGCAATGGTCTGGACATTCTGTCAAGGTCCAAACAGTCAGTGGCCTGAAAACTCACCCCTGACTGGTGAGTCAATGAGTTAGTGAGTCAGACTGGCTAACAACCTTTCAACTGAATACTAATAAGAGTAAGAATAGATTTTTATGTTAAAATATTCAAACATTACATGCCCTTTGAGACATTCTGCTGATGCTAATGGGTTCTGTTCTTAACATTTTAAGTATTAAACAACTTGAAGAACAGCAAGCAGGTGCAGCAGAGGCAAACAGACTCTTTAGGTGTTTTCACAACTGTGGTGTTTCGTCAGTTTAAATTGAACTCTGTTTCGTTTTCGAACTTGGTGCAGGTGTGAACACTGTAATTGCATTCGAGAGCAGACCATAAATGACAAGTCCAAACAACTTCCAGAGTGGGTCATTTATGGTGTGAATATGATCCAACCGTGATCCAATCCAAAAACCAGGTATATGTTACAACTTTGACCTAATAAACGGTCCTGTAGTCATGTATGCTTTGCTTCTTAATGTGGGAAGGTAATATACATGTGCAAAGGTCTGTACGGGCTAGCGCTGAGCTGTGAAATGAACATAAATTCTGAGTCTTCACTGATAGGCCAGAACACAACACCACCTTCTTGTATTTAGTTTTTTATGCTCACGCCTCAGACGCATTTAGCCAATGAGGTGACTGAACATTCTCAGCTGGTTTGTAGTGATGCTTTGATTTCACTTGGATTTTTCTCTGTGTGAGAATAAACCAAACCAATAGAAAAAGCTACAAGTTTACGAACTCATCTGCTGATCTGGACCAGCGTAAATGAACTATGAGTGTGAAAACCCCCTTTCTTTCTCTCTACTATGTAGAAAAGATTGCACAAATACAATTTTTTTATGTGTTCAGTCTGTCTCAGAGTCTATTGTGCAAGTATCAAGCTATTCAGTCATGAAGAAAAACATTACAACCTTATATACCCTTGGTCCTTTGCTTTTGCAAAAACAACTCTGACCCACCAAGGTCTCTAATCTGCCAGACCTCAGAAGGTGCCTTCAGGTATCTGACAAAATAATAGTAATATGAATAATTATTAAACAGCTGTAAGTTGATAAATCTGCAAAGCTTTAGCGTTTCAAGGTGGTGCACAGTAAACACCTTCTCAGAGATTCAGTTAGAGGAAATCCTCTTTGGACATTCTGGATTCAGTAGTTCTTTAAGTTGACATTGTAGTCTAAATATAAAAATACTCACATTGATTGGGATTTATAAACTGTAATAAATTCAGAAACTGGGACAGATCATGATACGCTTGTAGTCAGCTGGCCTTGTATTTAAGGGAGTAAGTCGGCCATATGTTGTTTGTTTCCTACAAATAAATCCACACTGCAGTGATCCCTCTCTCATACCCCTCCTTCATTAATACCCAATCAATTGAGGATGCCTCTTCTTGTAGCTCTAATGTGCAGAGAAATACTGCCTCAAACCAACTGGGAGTATCTGTGCAATGGTGCACTCACACGTTCATTTTCTGTTTTCAATTTGATCTGTGCCTTCTTATAGATCTGTAATGAAAAGATAGCAGAGAGGGGAGGGAGAAAAAAAGAGTTTTCAGTAGCTGTGAAAGTCCAAGGTTATGGAGGCCATTATTTTACCTGATCTAGGAGGTGCAAGATTGAGCCAGAGCTGGAGGATGGATAATAAATATGCCCAGTGATTCATTGCCCCAACCACCACAACTCCACCACATCCCAACAAATAAACCGTTCCAACCTCGTGACTCTGCAGTAGATCTCGCTGGACTTGGCCACTATCTGGCCCTGCCAAAAGGAATGGATGTTATGAGGCATGTATATTTTGTTGGGCTCAGATGTTTGAGGACATCAGAAACCTTTAATAATATTACATTAACACAAGTGTAGTAATGCAATGGCTACCAGGGAGTTCCAGTGCAGTGGAACAGCTGCTGGGCCAAATAAAAGTGTGCAACTCTTTGTATGTTTGTAGACTCAGGAGACATACCTGTCCAGATGTGTTTGCAGCAGTGGGGCTTTCAATCAACCTTGCTACAGTTAAGTTAAACTTTCTCATTACTCTGGGTAATATTAAATACTTTGTGTTACACTTTCAGTTTTCTGTACCACTGACACCATAATTGCAGAGTAGCAGTATAATATCATTTTATATTTGTGCAGTGACAATAAAGGCATTCTGGGATTTCTTTTTCTGTGATGTATATATGGAAATTCCCCATTCATTCCACTATGACAACTTACTAGTGAAGGTTGAGTGTCTTGACCAAAGGCAGCTTGGTTAATTGAATTATATTTTATTTATATAGTGGCAAGTCACAATATCAATTGCCTTAAGGTACTTAATATTGTAAGCTAAAGACCCTACAATACAAAGAAAACAGAGAACCCCCCAACATGTAAACCCCTTTTAACAAGTATTTTGGCAACAATGGGGAAGAAAAACTACCTTTTAACAGGAGAAAACTTCTATCAGAACCAGGCTTAGGGAGGGGCGGCCATATGGCACGACTGGATGAGATGAAAGGAGGAAGACAAGACAAATGGAAAAGAGACAGATTAAGATTAATTAAGGATAAAATCCAGAGTGGGGTATAAACACATAGTGAGTAAAAAAAGATGTGAAAAAGGAGCACTTTCATCATGGAAAGCCCCCAGCAGCCTACACCTATTGCAGTCTGAGAGTGAAGTCCTCTAATTTGGTGATATGGTACTACAAGGCCATTAAGATAAGATGGGGCCTGATTATTCAAGACCTTGTATGAGATGAGAAGGCTTTTAAATTCAATTCCGGATTTAACAGGGAGCCAGTGAAGAGAAGCCAATATAGAAGTCTGTAACATTTTGGATCAACTGAAGGCTTTTCAGAGAGTTTTTAGGATATACTGATAATAACAAATTACAGTACAGTACAGTTATGCCAGCTTGATGGTGTACCTGTGGTATGTAGCTGATTTATAGAGATAGACTGATCATATTTAACAATGAAGCATAAAATAATGGTTGCATTCTTTTAGGAATAGGGTTAAAACACACATTGATGATTTGGAGAAAATAATTATTTAATTAACTCAGACAGATCACTTGGAGAAAATGAGTCTAAATAAATATGAATTGCATTGAAAGTACATAATGTTACATCTGTGAGATTGTTATATATATTTTTTTCTCTAATTGTCAAATTTTTATTTGTGAAGAAATGCATGAAATCATAACTAGTTACGGTTAAAGGAATGCTTGGCTCAACAGAACTCTGAGATTTTTGTCTGCCTGGTAACAGTGGTGAAGAGAAATCGTGTTGTACTTATTTTCTTGAATGAGCGATGAATAGTAAGATGTTTTAGTTTTGCAGATGGTTTTCTTGTACAGTCGCAAACTACTTTTCCAGGCTAAATGATGATCTTCTAAATTAGTGGGATACAATTTCCTCTCCAGTTGAGGAATTATCTGCTTTAAGGTGTGAGTGAGAGTTATATCACACAGCCAAGTACTTCTGATTTGAGACTTTCTTTTTCAGAGGAGCAGTATCCTACGGAGCCCTTCTGATGACATGGTCCAAAAAATAAATAAATTGTGGCCACAAAATACTACTTCGTGCCCTTGAAATAGTATAACGTGCGCACGAAATGCTAATTTGTGGGCACGAATTGGGTATAACGTGGCAACATTGTGTAAGTTGTGTAGAACCATAGGCATAAGAGTAGGCTAAACCTATACATCATGTACAGAGACAGTATGATTGAGTTTTATTTTACGGTTGGGAATGAGCTACAAATGCATTTAGAAAAGCTTGGCAATGCAAGGAACCATTATTACGGAGAGACATTAAACAGGATATTGAGAGCCCAGTTGCTTTACAGACGCAAGTACGACCTGGATGCTGGGATAAATTTTATTGTCAACCAACTGCAAGGGCCTGGGAAGGATCACGGTTATCGGTCAAGTGTTTCGTGCCCACAAATTAGCATTTCGTGCCCTCGAAATAGTATTTCGTGGCCACAAATAAGTATTTCTTGGGCGCGTTATACCCATTTCGTGCCCACGAAGTAGTATTTTGTGGCCACAATTTATTCATTTTTTGGACCATGTCATCAGAGGGGCTCCGTAGTATCCAGAGTCGTGCACAGTAAGGAAGTAAAATTATTAACAAGATAATCGACCTCTGTGGTTGTAGACTTCACGTAGCTGCTTTGCATTGTGGTAGCACGTGGCATTCAACAAGATAACAAGTGTATGAACTACATCCTTAAACTTCCTTACAGCATTTTCAGAAAGACATTTACTGTGACAAAAATGTATTCCCCATCGTTGTGTGATTCCAGTATTGTAAATTTAAATGTTATTAGGAAATTATCTGGGAAAGACTTTTTTTATGGAATACTGTTAAATGTTCAGTTTCTATGTCATATTTAACAGTGTGGTTAAAGTGGTGGGTGGGTTCTAGAAATAGATTAAATATGCTGTGTTAAAGGCATTAAGAGTTTTCCAGCTAGAATGGACAAGGCTGTGTTAGCGTACCTGGGTCGTTGACTGAGTGTTTTGAGTTTTACATTATTATTGAACTTTGCTTTTGCCATTTTTTATCATTTCTAGTCTTTTGGTTTCTTTGTTAGAGTCTGCTGGTTTCTGCCTCCGTGTTCCATGGTTGCTCTGTCTCCCCTGTCAGCTGTATCCCCTTTTCAAGTCTGCGTCTCTGTGTTATGTTTCCTGTTTTATTTTGACAGTCTGTATCCTATGATAATGTGTCTGGTTTTGCTTCCCTTGTCTAAATAGCCCTGATTTGTCCCAGCTGTGTTTCCCTCCTGTCTCCCATTCCCTGATTGCTCCTCTGTGTATTTAAACCCTGTGTTTTCGTTTGTCTCTGTTGTGTTTTCCCCTCATGCTATGGTGTGTGTTTTGCCTGCCTGCCTGCCTGCCTGCCTGCCTGCCTGTGTAAGTTTAATTTTGTATTTTCAGTTTGGTTTCTTTTGCGTTCACGTTTTGCCACCCAGTGTCTGCACTTTGGCTCCTCCATACTGCCTGCCTGCACACAGACATGACATGCTGAGGCTAGCCCTCCTGATTCTGACAATTAGTATGTCTCATGGTTCTTGTTTCATTCAAACTAACATAATCATCCTGTTGTAAAAAGGTTTCTATAAGGCAGAGTAAATCAATTTGGTGATCAAGTATTCATTCATGTACTGACAAAGACTTGGAAGGGAGTAACCTAAAGTTTCCCAATTTTCTACAAAGCCCACAATCTTTTTTTTTTTTTTTTTTTTTTTTTTTGGACACCACTCCAAAAGTCAACAATTTGAGGGGACACACACACACACACACACACACACACACACACACAGAGAGCTAAAGGTGTCACTCCTGGTCTGGTTAGGGAGGGGGCCTGAGAAAATGAAAGATTTCAACATTGTTTTCACAAAGTTACACACCACTTTGATATCAATTTTAGTGACCTCTGACAACTGTGACACTGTCACATTTTGCTGATGTGAGTTAGAATTTTACAGAATGTGTTTAATCTGAGCCAGCATGTTGCCTACTCTGGCCCCTGGAAGCCAATTCACCATGGTTGCTGGTGTCTCAAAACGGAGGTCTCCAATAACCAGAGTTTGTTCCTCGGTAGGTGTGTCACTGAGTGGAGACAAATGGGTTGATGGTGAACCTGGAGCTTATGTTTAGCACTACACTTCCTCCTCCTCCCTGTCACTCAGCCATCCTGTTTTCCTAGCTGCTCATGACAATTTGCTAGGATACAGCTAATAGTAGCTATGCTATCTTCAGCTGCACCAGCTACAAGGTTTTTCAGTGGTGCAGAGTTGGGTCTCAAATTCATTCCTGTGACTGAGCACATTAGATTCTACTGTCAGTTCAATCCTATTCAACACTTAACAGGTTAATTCATCTAGGTTATGTCACCAACAACTACAGCCTAATTCAGACTGTTGTGAATTCCTAGGTTTGTTTTGGGGTTTTTTTTTCTTATCTGGCTATATGATATCCTGGAGTATTATGTGGTCCCCTGTGCAATACAATATAACGGGAAGGAGGCCTGTCCAAGCATGAGCACATGACGAGTTGAGTGACAAAATGTTGCTATATCAGCTGCAAAATTGCTTTTGCAAAGTCTTAGAGTGAGACGGGTACAGCCATTTAAAAACAGACAAAACACACGACAGCCTTGAGATCGGATCAGTGTCATGGTACTCTTGTCAGTGTATCGCATGACATTATTTTTGGCAATTTACTGTAACATGCCAGACATGTTTAACCAAAAAACATTCATAAATGGATGTTTATCTTAATCAAATTCAGAATGTTTTGGTGCTTATGCATAAATCACGAGTGTAATTAACAAAAACACTGAGCAAAATACATTTTCTGAGATGTTTCCTTACAGCACACACTTCCATGTTTATTTGTATAATTACATACTCGGATGAACTGGTGAGATGAACAGCTAATAAGAAAATTACATCTGTGTTCTGACTGAGATTTTCACCAGCATGTTATCTATACAGAACAATGTCTGAGGACGAGCAGAATATTCTACTTTTACCATAATCACCAGCTTGAGCTTTTTAAGCCACCAAGGACTGACACTACTGTATCTCTGAGGATGCTAATTAATTTTATCATTCATCCTTCCTTAACAGATGTGTGCTATTCAGACTTCTTTTTATGCTCCAAGAGAACATTATCACATGCATGCTTTGCTTAATTTATTTGCGATGTTCCCACAGTGCAGTTTGCTAGCAGTGAGATATCACATATGCAATCAGGTAGGACCATGAAAGCAGAGGGTCTTTTATCTTCATTATCAATTCCAGTTTTTATTTTATTTTTTTTAGACAGAAAGTCTCCTTGTTTATTATCATTGAAAAGACTCATTATTAGGGCTAATAATATGCAGGAGAAAAGAACTGAAGTACTTCGTCATTAAAGAGTTTTATTTTAAGGCCGTACTGCATGGCCTTGGGTTATTACTAAAGGCAACTACATGCATGATTACAAGTTTGCATAAGCTAACCGATATGAAGTACCTGGATGTTCTGATATTCATGGCCCTTAAGCTGAAAGCAGTTTCCAGTGACACAATGAACAGAGATGATGCAAAGTGAATGACATTCAGTGACTTCAAGCTACATGGGTAAATAGCCAATGCTAATACAAAGTAGGGACCCAAGAAAAACTTTTTCAACTTCCAGTCAAGAAACTGAAGTGATTCTAAAAGAAAGGTTAAGATAATGTTGATTGACATACAACCTAATAGTCCATTAGAGGGTTACATAGGTAGCCACAGCCTGGTGTGTGTCAGAGATGGGAAGTAATGAAATACTAATACTTTGTTACCACACAGCAAAATCTCCAGTGTTAAATTAAGACTGGAGAGTGTCTATATGGGTCCACACCTCTGAATGTTAAATACAACACTGAGTGTGAAATTAACACTTTTGACAGTGTTATATGTTTAAAAGTAACCTAGTCAGTTTTGAAGATTAACAAAGACTAACACTGAGCAGTGCTGATTTTCTAACACTGGAATATTTCTAACATTTTTAGAAATATTCCAGTGTTAGAAAATCAGCACTGCTCAGTGTTAGTCTTTGTTAATCTTCAAAACTGACTGGGTTACTTTTAAACATATAACACTGTCAAAAGTGTTAATTTCACACTCAACAGTGTTGTATTTAACACTGAGAGGTGTGGACCCATATAGACACTCTCCAGTGTCTATTTAATGCTGTTTGCTGTGCATACTTGTGTAGAATTTTTAGGTATCTGTACTTAGACTATATATTTTTTTCTAACTGCTTTTTACTTTTACTGCCTACATTTTCAAACAAATATCTGTACCTTCTACTCCTTACTTTTCAAAACAAGCTTGTTATTTATTGGGGTTGATATTTTATGCTAAACAAATTAAAGTGTAATCAGTAACGCATGAAAGGCAAGCCTTTTTTATTAATCAGAGGATGTCTCATAAAAAGAGATGACGTGTGCCAAAGTCATGGCTTAAAAGTGGCATTTTTTTTCTTCCCCCTTTCTTTCTTCTTTTTTTGGCACAATACCTGAACAACTGCAGGTGTTCAGGTATTGTGGTACTTTGGCATTTAGCTAGCACTACTGAAGCATAAGGGGAGTGACTTCTTTTTGTTTTGTGTGGGGGTTTTTTTTTTCTTGTTTTTTAAGTTGCAGGTAATTTCAAATGAAACATTTCTATCAGCAAACACCCAACCTGTTTGTTCAGTTTTTTCCACACAGTGTGTTGCTAAATAAAGGTCCTGCTGCTGTATTTAACAGGGAGAGAAAAAGAGCTAACTCCATTCAGTACGACTGTACACATTTCCCAGTTTACAGGCAAAGTCACTACAATGTAGGCAATAAAGGTTTTCTTTTTTGTTTTGTTTTTTTTAAACTTTCTTACTCTAAGTACATTTCAGAGCCTGTCCTTTACTTTTACTTGAGTGAGACAAGTCAGTTAAGCACATAAACAGTCCATAACCTACTGGCCAAGCTGGGTGAATTCCATTGAATGGTTCCTATATTACACTTTTCTACTCGAGCACTCAACGTGCTTTAAACAACATGTCTCATTCACTCACACATTCATACAGTCTGTTTGTTCTCCTTTATTGAAGCACTTTTTATCTGACATTCCGACACCTTCACTGTTGGGTGTAACTCAGGGTTTAAACCTACATGGGAACCGCCAAACAAACATGAGGGTGTGTGTGTGTGTGTGTGTGTGTGTATTTAAGGGCTTCGATACACACATGAGGTAAGCGGGGAGATGGAACACACCAGAGACCACAGGTGAACATGATCAGAAAACAATGTACACAGCACAAGACACTATCAAAAAAGACACGAAATAAAGAGACAGAGACCCAGACATACAAACTTGATGCAAAGGAGTATGGAGTTTTTGTTGATGGAGGAGAGGGGTTTCTTTTTTTGGGTTTTTTTTTTTTTTTTTTCCCTTACACCTTTGGGTCAGGGAAAAAGTCCTGACTTTTTACTTTTTCATTGTGGATATTTGGCATATTAGAATGACTCATACTGAATAAAAAAGTATTTGTGGGGTTTCTTCCTGAAGCTCCACCCTTTGGAAAGTTGTTTTGAACAGAAAGTGACTCAACGTTGAGAGTCATGCTTGTCTGAGGTCATTTTTTTGGGATGTTTCCCTTTATATTTAGTCTATATTTCTATTAAAACCCTCTGATGCATGAATTATGAAAGCCTTGGTCAAGATTTTTTTCTTAAGTGCTTTTATTCTTCTCAGGACATGAAAAAAATGTTCAACTCTTTTTTTTTTT
>NW_005187406.1:8049109-8053711 GCF_000239375.1 Pundamilia nyererei | reverse complement strand
TTGATTCAGAGGAAATTTACTTGCAGTTGCACTAACTGAACACTGAATTGACCTCAATGGAGCATGGCAGCAGAGAGCACTCTAGAGGCTAATATGCAGTTCCACCATAGAAACCAATGCATTAAAGAGATATGTACGTTTTAGTAGCTGTCCACTCCAGTGACCACTATGCATCAGAGGGTTAAAAATTTTGTTTCAGCTCTTTACCGGTGGTATTGCTGCTCTGTTGAAAGTTTGAGCAGTTACACTGTAACTGTGCATACTGACAATGACTTAGCTGCTGTTGTCAGTATGCAGGGAATCTACACAGTGTAAGATTCAGTGTAACAGTAATCCAGTCCTGTTAGAATAACCAATAAGTAACTCACAAAGGCGGATGCTCACACCACACACTCACACTTAAAAAGAATCCAAAAAAGAGAATGTCCACTTTGCAGACAAGATACAGCAAGAGCAGGATGAAAAAGGATTGATTACATTTCTGATCTGATTACAGCAGGAATAACTGACAGCAAAAGCACATAAAGCTCTGCCATTCTGTACTACAGTAAAACCACATCTGCTGGATTTTAGGCCTTTTACTTAATTTGTGGTTGGAGCAAAGCCAAAGGGTCTCAGTGACACCACTTTGATCTGTAACAGATGTCAGGGCTTGAGGAGTATATCACAAAATGTTCATCATCATACATGCTTCATCATATGTTTCTTTCTTTTCATTATACTTTTATTTTTCTTTGAAAGGACTTCAAATGAAGGAAAAGGATAGAAATAGTATATAAAAATGTTGTTAATCTAACACATTAAATTTGTGAAATTAGATCATGGAAAATGAATCCTAATTAAACATTACTGTGTGCACAAGAGATTATTATTTTAAATGCAAATACATTAACTGAAACTAAGCCTTTACTACAATAGTGAAATTTGTATACTCTGAGCTGACAGATCAGCATTTCACTGAATCTGTGGCAGGGGCCTCTGTTATCTCTTTCTGATTCTCAAAACATTTATAAATCATCAAGGAAGGAATGAAAAGGGTTCTACACAGAATAGGTTAGTATAAAAATATTGACTGCTGCTACTACTACCTGGGAGTGTGCTTCTAGTACCTTATAAGTACCAAACAGATAAGGACTTGGAATGTCTCAGTGTGTTTTATTAAAACACCTTACTAAAGTAAAATGGTATATTGTGGTTGTGTTATGTGACAGTTGCTCGTGGATGTTTTCAGTGTCACATTGTTCATCAGTGGCCACAAGTGCCATATCAACAATAACCATCATCCTGTAATGAAAAGACTAAACGGAGCTTACACTGCAAACTAATGACAAATATTTGCTACTAGAAGGGAACATGGATGTTTTTTTTTTTTTTGTAAAACACACGTAATGGGTTACTGAATTTGTACTACTGACCACGCATTGATAACATGCACACAGATATAAAAGCCTTTAGGTGTCTGAAATAAGCCTATACTATTGCTGCATACCATAAATCACCTCCAGTGAGCGTTACCATTTTAACAACTCAGCAAGTGTCACTGGCCTGCTAGTAGCCAAGGGTATAAAGGCTTCAGTGTGGCAGTGAAACATGAAGGACTGTTATCTATATTATGACCTGTCTTGTTCACTCCACCACTGCTGCTTTCGCCTGGTTTTATTAGTCAACAGATGGGCTTCTCTCTTTCTTGTTGTGGCGTGCAGCTACACAGAAAATGTATGTAACACATCTCGTGTGTTTTCATGTTTTAACACCTCCGCTAAGAGCAGGCTGGCTCATGGAGCCTGCAGGGTTTGGTCTAGCACTGAGCCTCGGTACATGGTGTTTTCCTTCATACATTTCTTGGGCATTTCTTAGAAAGTAGTCTTCTCTTTTGCATTTTAAAAGTGTCATGATGGGCAGAATATAATAATATAGGTACAAATTCTACCTCTTAGAGAGAAACGCAAAAGTATATCAATATATTCCAGCTTTCAATCCAATTATTTACATTTAATTACATACTTTATTCGATTTTTTTTCTGACTTCATTCCATTTATTACTGATGTTTGTTTCAATCCATATATAAGCTAATACAAAATTTGTATTTGGTTGAATTTTTTTTTTTTTTTTTAAACAAATTCTACCTCTGCTGTTTACTCTTGTTTGGCATTGTTTATTGGATAGAATGCTTGAAGTCTCAAGAAACAGGACACACTGTCAATTTAAAAATGTACTGATTTAATAAACAGGGTCCTCAATAGCATGTGGAAGAAGTACAGCAACAACAGCCTAGTACCGCCTCATGCGTGTCACCAGCTTGGTCGAACACTTCTGTGTGCGGGCATTCCATTTTTCAACAGGCTGAAAGCCGATGTAGTAGTGTTGGTCACTGACACAAACTGCATAGCCAAGCTGATTCGTTGGGGTTGAGGTCTTCTATTGTCATATTTGTGGGACGTCCACTTCATTGCCTGTCTCTGACATCACTGTTATATGGAACTTGGCCTAAAGAATCTGCAGTTTCAAGTTGGCCTATGACAAATACTTGGGTGTTCACCTCAATAACAAACTGGATTGGTACACAAACACACATGCACTCTACAAAAAGGGTCTAAGTCGTCTCCACCTGCTATGGCGGCTGAGATCCTTCGGGGTGAACAGGACACTCCTAAGGACTGCTATCTTTTATGCTGTCGTCTGCTGGAATGGCAGAGAGGGACAGGGGGAAACTCAACAAACTTCTGGTCTAGAGGGTCAACTCTGTCCTGGACTGTCGCTGAAGTCCATCGAGCAGGTTGGGGAGGAGAGGATGCTGTCTAAGCTAACATCAGTTAACATCATGGACAACACCTCCCTGCTTGAGAGCACTGAGCAGCTCGTTCAGCGGTAGACTTTTGCACCCACAGTGTAGGAAGGAGCGCTACCGCAGGTCTTTCTTACCAGCAGCTGTCAGACACTATAACACAGTTTAACATCCTTTTGGGGTATCTTACTCATCACTGTACATTTTATACATATCTCCATACAATTTTTCTATGCATATTTCTGTACATTATCAACTTTATATACGAACTTTAGTTGCTTATGTATAAAGGACTACTTTGTGTCTTCCTTTTATATTTTATATTCCTCTTGCTATCATCCGTGGGATAATAAAGGTTCATTGTATTCTATTCTATTCTATACAGACCCCATCCAGGTCAGTCAAATGTGATTTGCTTGGAACAGATACCAACTGACTCCTGCAGCAGAGTCCATGCTCCATTCAGGCAGCCAGTCAGTCGCTGTTTGGCATTGACACAGAAAATTTGGCAAGTTTTTCATGGGCGCAATCTACATACTCAGCTCTGTTGCATTTTCATTACAAATGCTGCACAATTCAAAGCAAAATAAACAGGCTTTCTTTCTAGTGGTATAAAATTTATTGCCAAAAAAATTTGACCAAACACAAATTTCCTCATTCATCAACCAAAGCTTCAATGACTTTACATTCTCGTATATTCACATTTTAATCCATATAGTACAGATGTTTGTTCCCTGTATTCTTACTTTTAGTTCTTGCTTTTAAGCTTCATTTCATATACTTAATCTAGGCCGTATCATTAGAAGGCATAACATACATTTTCACTGCTATGCAGATGACACCCAACTTTATCTATCCATGAAACCAGATAACCTACCAATTATTAGAACTGCAGGATGGTGTGAAAGATCTATAGACCTAGACAACTTCTAACTTTCTGCTTTTAAATACAGGTAAAACTGAGGTCATCATACTCATCCCTAAAATTCTTAGAAATATGGTATCTTACCAGACTCTTACTCTGGATGCCATAACCTTGGCTTCCAGTAACACTGTGAGGAACCTTGGAGTCACTTTTGACCAGGATATGTCCTTCAATGCACATATTAAACAAATATGTAAGACTGCTTTCTTCCATTTTTTTTTCAATAACTCTAAAATTAAAAATATCCTGTCTCAGGATGACGCTGAAAAACTAGTTCATGCATTCATTATTTAGGCTGAAATACTGTAATTCGTTATTATCAGGATGTCCTAAAAACTCCTTGAAAAGCCTTCAGTTAATTCAAAATGCTGCAGCAAGAGTCCTGACTAGAAAGAGAGAGGAGCCTCTTTCTAGTCAGGACTCTCTCTCTCTCTCTTTTTTTTTTCCTCAATCAACCATGATTGAGGACTGCCCTATAAAGGAACCTTGCCCTCACTGCTGATGACTGTTTGGCAGACCTGTGTTGCTGCTCTGAAGAATTTCCTTTGTTAAAACCTACATTTTCACATGTAGGTTGTTTTCAGTTAAAAACACTAAATAGGATTGTGCCACCCATGTAATGGTTTTGAGCCTTTTTGTTAGATAAGGATATTAAGCGTTCTGAAGCGATGAAGCTTCTATTGAAAAATGGTTCATTAATCAAAGCTTTTTAACACAGTCCTCTTTAGGGACAACAGACATATGAAGAGAATCTACAAAATATAATGAACTGCTTCATTACGATTGCCCACTCGAAAAAGCTGAAGCGACAGTTTCTTTTTGATATTATCACCTCTGTGGACTCATTCCGCTTCCTGGGTACCACCATCACCCAGGACCTGAAGTGGGAGC
>NW_005187406.1:8035659-8044613 GCF_000239375.1 Pundamilia nyererei | reverse complement strand
GCCATCTCATTGCTCATTGCTTCCTATTCCTATTGCTATTCAAAA
The DNA here is from genome assembly GCF_000239375.1 of Pundamilia nyererei. Lineage (NCBI taxonomy): Eukaryota > Metazoa > Chordata > Actinopteri > Cichliformes > Cichlidae > Pundamilia > Pundamilia nyererei. The sequence continues at coordinate 8,044,568 of NW_005187406.1, read as the reverse complement.
TATGGTAAAGCCAGCTGTCAGTCAAATATGGACGTACAGAGCCAGCAGAGTTGAGGGAAAAAAGGATTTAATAACTATACAGGTGGAAAGCCTTTTCCTCCTAATTGAAAACTGTGCTCTAGTTTTTTGTTTTTTTAAATGCATGTGGGAACTTAAAGATGTTAAAACAGTTATCTAAAGTTAATTAGTTAGATTAGGAGTCCAGTGTAATTTCATAGTTTGAAATTACACTTTAATAAAGTTAGTAGTTTGCAATTACCACTGACTGGACTGTAATAGCACGGACGATGGCACGAGAAAGACCTCTCGGTTTTTCGGTTTTTGTTTTTTTGTTTTTTTTCCCCAATTAACAGAAGGAGGGAGTTCTGTGGAACTGCAGCCCATCAATTATTCATTGTGGACTTTTACAGAAGATTCTTGGGAGTTCCTGTGAATATTAAAGCAGACAACCGAGCAGATGTGTTACATTGCTCTCATCTAACAGATCTCTCTGGGATTCAGCCTGTTCCTCTTCCCCTTTGCTTTCATTCTCATCTCTGCAGGCAGCGTCATAGCCCACCTGGGTCAGTGGGCAATATAAACTAAGGGTGATGGGCAATATTTGTTTGAACTTCTTGAATTAAACTTTTTTTTCATAATCTTCTGCTTTAGATTTTTATTTTTTGTACGAAATGAGTCTCAACCACTTTGCTTATCAGAATGTTCCTTTTTTTCAGAGAAGTGGTACCTTCAAAGTGGCCTGCTCTGCAATGAATTCCAAATTGACACATCATTCCATTAATGTTTATTATGCTGACAATGAAGACCAGTGTATGCCAATTAGTCCATTAGTTATGTTTGCCTAGCTAAGTGCTTTATGGGAGTAGAAGTTACTGGATGGATGGGGTTTTCAGCTGTCCTGACCCAACCACGTCAGCAGTGTGCCTTAAAATCGCAGGAACAGTGTTGTTCATTTTAAACTCACAAACGTATTTTTGTGATGCACAAAGAAATTGATATCTATGTATTGGTTAAAAGGAATTTCATTTGGATCTGTCTGTAGATTTTCGCAATATCTTGTCACAAAGCTGCTTAATTAACTCCTGTCATAAGGCTGAGTGAGGCAGGCAGGAATGAGGTCCCAAAATGCAGACTCATAGGCAGAACAAAATTCAGCTTTATTCCTGGACTGCAAGAATACCAAACTAGGAGGTACTAGAAACTAAACAAACAGGCAGAACACACAGCTGGCGAATGAGGGAGATCGCAACAAGGAACTAAAGAAAACAGAGGGCTTAAATACACACAAAATCAAGAACTGGGACACAGCTGGGAAACATGATATAACATGCAAGCTCCTTTGACCATGATATAACAAACACAAACTAGGCATGGGCAAACAGAGGGCCATAAACACTTTGAGAATAACAATGAAAACCTAATCAAAGCTAAGGTAACATTTAAACTGAAAACTACAAGGTCAAATGGGAAACATCATGCTTCTCCTGTCGTCGGTGTTTTCTTTTGCATCGGTTGCTCTTTTTCCTTTGCCATATTTTTTGTTTTTACAGAGCGCTATAGCCAACTTGGTCTGACCTGAGGCATTCTTGGTCATGTTTGTGTTGTTGGTGCTTTTTGAAATAATTATGAAATAATTAATTTTAACCAATACTGTAAATAATATGCCCTGTTGTGATCTAGTATTTTATTAATCTGTTACTTATTACTAATTAGCAAACATGTGACTGGGAATTGCATCTATGCACTTTATGGCTGCAGCTTGCTAATGATGCACTAACATTAGCTGATTGATTCACCAACGTGAAAATGGAAAGACCATTTCTAAATCGAGGAGGGGTCCTCATCTTTTGCCATCTTACAATGCTGTGATTGCAACCATTTTGGGGAATGGTTGCATCTCTGTGAATGGTACTCACGACAATTTGCATATTCATGCTCAAGGAATTGACCTCACAGCCCATTGTTAATTCAGTGGGCCGGTTTCAGTTATTGTGCAAATATAAGGCTGGGGAAACCTGCAGTCAGCTGAGACTGAAGAAGTCACTTGGAAGATGGACGAAACATTTCTCCCACTGAAAACGATATGTCCAGATAAACAGAATCAACCTTTTGGGATCTACATACCTCGATGAATGAGCACACATCAAGACATATGTATACAGAATTCAAAATTACAGAGCTGGTCTCTGAAACTAATGTCATGGTGGCCACATCCATTTTTTTAAGTGTATGAAATTATTAGGAATTAGTGATATCCAGCATGGGAAAATGGAAAAGTGAATAATGGTTACAGCGCTATTATAATATGTAGAAAAATAATTATGCAGATGATAACCAGCTTTATCTACCCATGAAATCAGAAATACATTTCAAAAATAATAATGATAATCCTAGAACCTCTTAACCTCTTCATTCTGGTGAATGGAATTCATACTATCTCTAGTGGAATTCCTATTATCCATTTGGATAATGGAGTAAAGGGTGTGGCCACTTTAAGTATCTATACACAGACAGGTGGAAATAGGTGGTGCCTAATAAATACCACTCTACTGTCTTTTTGATGTTGGTGCCTTTTCTGGCATTTCAATAGAAATATTTTAGAAATAATATGGATTCATGTGTGGTACAGACCATGCAAGAAGGCCCTGCTGTTGTAGGAACTGAAATTCTAGTATTTTATTACTCTGATATTTAGTAGTGACTCACAGTTAGAAAGCAGTGTTCTGGCCAGGAGTCAATTTCCAGAACTACTCTTTTTCATAAAACCCATTGTAGAACATTTATATAACAGTCTTTTACAGTTGCAACCAACTTAATTGTGTATTCTGACTGAAAAGATCTTTGTTTTCTAAACTCAACACAATGTTAGTCATCTACTCTTGCCAAGTATGATGACCTCCAGTTTCAAAGATTAGGAAAAAAACAAATCAGACCTGGACTCAGATATAAACCTCATCAAAAGACATCAACTGTCTCTGAATTATTTTGATCCAAAGGACAGTCCATTTTCCATTTATTCCTAACTAATTATTTATGTATGAACTGTTGTGTTTGTATACCTGCAATTTTGGCAACAGTACAAATGCTACTTTTTATTCATATCTGCAAATTTGCAATTTATACTGTGGTAAACAAGTAACATGGAAAAAAACCAAAGGTGCTTAACCTGTTAGCAGTCGGACGTACCGCCCACGGTACATTGGATGGTTTAGGGGACTAATTGGACTGCTAAGGGGTTAATGAGGAATGAAGTTGCTTTGAGTGACTGTTTCCACATAAAGGTAAAGTCATGTTTGGAGAAACGTATCAATTGCTTCAGCTCCAAGGCTTCACTGTGTACTTGATTGTCTCTTCTGCTGTCCCTGACAGACTTTGTGTTTGTTTGTCTTGTTTTTTCAAGGGTGAAGAAAGAGTTTGCTTTCATATGAAAAAATAATTAGATTTTATCTAGATGGGAGATATTTCTTCACTGAACATCCTTTCTGTGCAGCATAATTTTTGCATTCTGCACCATGTTTCCAATCTTTCCAGTTAACAATGACAAAAAAATACCTATCCACTATGTCTATAATTGTTTCAAACAAGCACTGCATTTGATGCATATAATCATCTCCATGATGTCTGTAGAAAACAAGAAATGTTACAAACTAGCTAAATGCAGATAAGGGATTCAAAAACAATGCAGTTTGTTTCATACAGAGATTCAAGATTCTTTATTTCTCACATGCATAGTTATACAAGTATAACATGCAGTGAAATGTATCCTGACATGCTCCTCGACTGTGCAAAAGGGGAAGAGAAGAACATTATATACGCGGATATAAGTGAATATATACATGGGGAGCACTATGTGCAGTAGCAGCATTGTATGCAGAACAAACTGCTGCCAGCTAGTCAAATAAATCCCCCTTGTTTAACCATAAAGTCTGTAGTTGCACTCAGAGTACCAGTGTGTTCTCTTTCTCTTTATTTTTGATCCTGTTAAAAGGGAGTTTTTCCTTCCCACTGTTACTAAAATGCTTGCTCTTATGGTGTCATCACGCCGGTGTGAAGCGGTGGCAGGAGGACAGGCAGGTGCAATAATTGAAATCCTTCCCAGGAGACGGAGCAAGAAACTGCAGTGAGTATGGCCGGGTGTCCAAGTGGTAAGCTTAGATAAAGAGCATTTGCGTGGCCTGAGAGCTGTAGCGCAAGAAAAAAAGAAGTAGACATAGACTAAGAGCATGAAGTGTGAGATCCTGTTATCAATGTGGGCAAGTTGACAAACTGCTGGTGGTCTTAAATTTCCTTAGTAAATTGCAGACGCAGGAGAACATGGATTCTGTGGAAATTTACCAGCAGCTCACCTGGACTGTGACATCACCAGGTGTGGAAAGGCATCCAAGCCCTCCCCAGTTTGAAAGGCCAGAGTGCCCCAACCACTGACAGCAGCCACAAACTAGCAGGGGAGTTCAACAACTTCTTTGCTCGAGACCACTCCTCCCCCACACTCCGCCCCACCTGCCCTTCACCTGGCACACTCCCCCTTTCCCTCCAGGAGCATGAGGTCATATGCATGAGGAGGAGACTAAGAGAAGTGAACCCCAGAAGAGCTGCTTCCCCGACGACATCCCAGGGGCTGTGGTCAAAGCCTGTGCAGACCAAATGGAAGGGATCCTCACCAGGCTGTTCAACCTCTCCCTGATTCATGCCACTGTTCCCGCCTGTCTGAAAGCCTCCACCATCATTCCCATCCCCAAAAAGACTGGAATAAACAGCTTCAGAGACTACAGATATATTGCCCTCATAGTCATAAAGTTTTCCGAGTGGATAGCGTCTCAGTACATCAGAGACTGCCTACCCCCCTCTCTTGACCCCCTACCAGTTAGTTTACAGTGGAAATAGGTTGAAGAAGTCACCATCACAGAACTATGTGAGGATGCTCTTTGTAGACTACACCTCAACATTCAACACCATAATCCCAGACATCATCACCAACAAACTGGACCACCTTCAGACCCTTATAAATGGTGAACTGGTGGAATCTGTCTCCACCTTCAGGTTTCTGGGCACCCACATCTCCGCCAATTTCACTTGGACCCACAACACCAACGACCCAGGAGCAGCTGCCCTTACTCCATGTCCTAAAGAAGAATGAGCTGGACCAGAAGCAACTGCTGGCCTTCTGCCGCTCCTCAGCGGAGAGTGTGCTCTGCTACTGCCTGGGTGTCTGGTATGCAAGGGCCACTACTTAGAACAGGAAGGCTGCGCAGAGGGTAATCAGCACTGCCCAAGAAATCATTGCTCTGCCACCCCAGGAGGCTATTGCCAGCTCCTATTACCTAAGACCAGTGCATTCTGCCCACCACCTGTTTGTCCCGCAGCCATCCGGTCAGGGCCAATTAGGTCCCACACCTCCAGATTCACAAACAGCTTCTTCCCCTGGGCCCTTCGGACTGTTAACAAACACTAATTACACCCCACCCCTGCCCACCCACCAACCAATCTGAGCCATGGTCTCACTAACCCTCATCATTCAAGCCACTCACACACAGATTCTATTCAGACCAAGTCCTTTGCACCACTTCCAAGCCCTTTACAACCTGGTCTCTAATGTGTGCCTTTCGCTTGTTTTGTAAATATTTCTCCTGTTTGTTATTTATTCCTCTTGTCCTACTATTAATATTTTATTTCTACAGAGCTGGTGTAGAGCACCAACAAATTCATTGTAAATGTACAATGACAGTAAAGGTATATTCTATTCTATTGGATTGAATTCTATTCTATTCTATGTGTGTATGCTGCATGTTGTCTTTGTAAGGCAGAGGTTATGAGGAAAACTACTATCCTCATTCCTTGTCCTGCCAGCAGAGTTCAAGCTGGGTCCAACAGCAGATTATTTAAATAACTAAAAAAAAATAAGAGATGTGTGGGGATTCAGAGGCCTGGCAGCAGGCTGTTAGCGTTGTGCCTGCCAATATATTTAACACAATGTGTTTACCGGTCATGTATTTGCTGTCATCTTACTTAGCACTTTCCCTGCCACTGATGAAATCTTCCAGTAATCAGTGTTTTCATGTTATGTGCACTTTCATTTGATAATAATATGAATATATCTTAATATATACATAATATAAACAAAAAAAACAAAAAAACTAGAAGCTAGGGGAAAAAAAGAGATCTTCAATGGGGAATGCCAATCTATGTACAACCTTTAATCACTGCTAGCTACCACCAAGTTCAAAAGTACACCATCATCATTAAAGCTTACCTTTTCTCTGAGACTATTTGGATCTACAAATCTTTTCTTCATCTATTTCATAAGAGTTCATCTATTCCTCACTTGCTTTGAGATCTGTAGAGATGTTTAGTTGCATGAACCCTGTTTTCTTTTTCTTTTTTTTGCTCTGTTGGAGAGTTTCTTAAGCACCTTAAGCCTGCCACTTATGACAAAGCATAAAAGAAAACTTTATTTGCAGGTGCTTCCAGAAGCCGAGGCAGGCCATCCTAACAATTATTATATGTAAATGTACTCTTCATAATTTGCCTAAAAATACATTTGATGCAGTTATTTCAAGATAACAAAGTTTCAAAGCATGTTTTGTTGTAATAACATTAATCACAAATATGAGCTTTTGTTTTTCTCAAAGTCATGGTACAAATATAGAAAACTACCTAGTTGCCTTTTGTGGTTACTAAAAGAGTTAATCCATCCAGCTAGATCACTGAACATTGCTGTTCTGTGAAGCTGCAGTGGGGTCTATTGCCAGTATAATCTCGTCTGTAACAGAAAGGTGCCTTATGATATCTGTTCCTATAACTGAAAAAAAAAGTGCAACTCGGGGCTACTGAATTTGCTAATTTACTTCTTGAATAATTTAGTAAATGGTCAGTTGTCACCTGGTCAGTCGTAATCTCCATCACAACTGACCAGGTGTGGAGTCAGCTGAAGAAGATGAAAAGCAGGAAGCTCACGGGTCCAGATGGAATCAGCTCCAGACTATTGAGGGACTGTGCAGATCAACTCTGTGAGGTTATCACATACATCTTTAACCTCAGTCTGGAGAGGATCCCCATTCTGTGGAAGACCTCCTGCAGGGTGTCGGTCCCAATAGACCCATTCCTCTGACTTCACACCTGATTAAGACCATGTAGAGGATCATACTTCACCACCTTCACTCAATAGTCGGGAGAGATGTAGACCCGCTGCAGTTTGCCTACCAGCTGAACATCGGGGTGGATGACGCTGACATCTAACTGCTGCATTGGGCCGTCTCTCATCTGGAGAGCGACAGGTGCACTGTGAGAGTTTTTTTTTTATCCCTCCAGTGCCTTCTGGACTGTCCGCTGAAGTCCATCAAGCAGGTTGAGGAGGAGAGGAGGTTGTCTAAGCTAACATCCATCATGGACAACACCTCCCGCCCCCTGCAGGAGACTATACGAGCACTGAGCAACTCATTCAGCAGTAGACTTTTACACCCACAGTGTAGGAAGGAGGGCTACCACAGGTCATTCTTACCAGCAGCTGTCAGCCTCTATAACACAGTTTAACATGGTTATCCTCCTCCTCACCTGTTTAATTGACATATCATGCGTTCCTTAATTGCAGTTTGTTTGTACACGATATTGGGATCATTAGGATCATAACCTATCATTACCTATACCTAGAGAAAGAGTGCATATATGTATATATGTGAATTTTCACTGATTTAGTGGATTTGTCGTTATTGTTATAAAGGCTGGTTTTTAAGCTGCAAAGACAAATACAAGACTATAGTTAGTCTTAATTGCTGTCACATCATACAACAATCAAATCAGCAACAATGAAAAATAATGTGTGATAAGATTTGTGGAATGTTTTATTTTTCGGTATAGGTTAACTGACTGTAACAAACTTGTATCAGTGTCTTGTAGTAAGCTGAGCTACAGCAGTGTACAACACCAACATACTAATGTAAGGTACCTTAGCGAAAGATGCATGCTGCTACAACATAAAACAATGTCTCACTCATCTAATTTCCTTAGTGATTATTGAAGTATTCTAATTGTAATATCAGTTCATATTTTTGATTTGTTTGGCTTTTTAATTCATATTTAATTTATATTTATATATTTAATTCACATTTTCTTACTGTGCTTTTAACTGCTTTATTTCAATAGAATGTATTAAGAAGGAATCATCTTCAGTTATAATCGTGCATCAATAGCAAATTGTATTGCTCCAATTGCAAAGTTTTTTAGTTTGCTGAAGAGACAGATTAACATAATCCACATTCCGCAGCTGCAGCATAGAAACTATGTGTCACAATTAACCTATCATATAATAGGGAATAGTTGTGTGACAGACCCTACCGTTCACCAGAGGGTGAAAATGTACTTTGTCTTCTTTCCAGTGTCAACCTGACAGCAATGCAATCCATGTTTCTTTAAGTGTGACTGTTCTGTTTGTTCAGCATCACTGACATACAGCACATAGAAATCGATGTAAAAGCCGACGTGCTCAGGCTTTCTAACTAGTTGCTGTATCTGCAAAGTCTGCAGTGTCAGATAACAAACTTCTGCACTTTTTAAGCAATTTTTAATACCTGCCCTCAATCTTTTTTATGCATTACTCTAAAAGACACATGGCACCCTAACCATAAAATAGCTGCCTAGCATCCCAGAAGATCAATCAAGGTAATAGAATGAGTAAATGTAAATGTGTGGCTCCATTTCCCATAACTGTAGCTGCTGCAGCTATCAGAGGCCAGTGCAATCTGTTCTTGTCATACCGAGGCTGAGGAAGAAGCCTGAATAATATATTCAGGCTGGGAAATTGAATAAGGGTGGTGCTTGTCAGCACTGTGGGGTGGTGTGTGAACATTATATGATTGTGTGTGTGTGTGTGTGTGTGTGTGTGTGTGTGTGTGTGTGTGTGTGTGTGTGTGTGT
>NW_005187406.1:8032903-8034545 GCF_000239375.1 Pundamilia nyererei | reverse complement strand
AAGTGCTTAGCCACTCTTTGGCAATATTTTAGACAATGTTAAACTTAATCATCACATCGGCCTCCTCTGACAACCGGTTTGCTGCTACCTGCTGCTGAAAGGCCGTGGGGAGAGGGGACACTTGGGCAGCGCATTTACTACGACATAATGTGTTTTCTGGATACACTGTGCTTTTTCAGCGTTCAAAGATTGGTGGCTCTGTGTCAGAGCACTGGCTATGAATTTCAGACATATCAGGCCTTAACTTAACAAAAAAGTTATCAATAGACAGACAGTCAGAAATATTATAATTCTGGTCATTCAGTACTGATACATGTGAGACCTAATCAGAATTGTGAACATCACAGCAGTTGCCTTTGTGTCAAAGTAACTGAGGATAAAACACAGAACATGAAGGAGATAACCTTAAAAATATTCTGCAGTTTTGCATAATTTTAAAAAGTTTACATTTCTTCAGTATTGAACAGCAGAAATTAGGCTTTCTAGTCAGAGGACATTTAAGTAAAAAAAAAAAAAAGACAGCGGCTGATAGCGCTGTAAACAACAGTAGACTGATAAGTGAATGAATAATGGCGAAAACAGAAATTTGAAATGGGAAACTGTTCTTGAAGTACACACACACACAGGGAGAGAGAGAGAGAGAGAAAGCTGTGCATGAAGTGTGATTTTATCGTGGTGGAAGCAAAACAGCAAAAGCAAGAGCGAATTCATGACGATGTTTATCAAATGTGAAGCGTAATTTGGATCTTCTTTTGCCACTGGTTCTGTGGCATTTTTGGTTGGAGAGACAAAACCTGCAGCTCAGAATCTAGCGCAAAAAAGACATAAATAGTGTGGACCCGACGCATCAGAATCAGTGAGCTGTCGGCTTTCAGCCCCTACGGCGTGTCCGTGTACGGGCCGTCGGGTGAGAAAGCCGAGAAAGAGAAAGCTGCGTCGGGTCCGAGCTCTGTGTTTACGTCTTTGTGTGGAATCCGTGTACCTGCTCTCATTTATTGTTTGGTGGTTGTTGAAATAGTTTTGTGAGCTTTAACCTGAGATTCTGGGGTTTTTGGCAAAATACATTTACATTTAAAAGTCGATTCAGGATTTAATGAATCATCGCTTTATTCAAGCTACTCACCTCTCTCTATCCACCTGCACTTTCAACTGGACCACAGCCAATCAGAGAGGTCCCGCTCCTGACTATTTCTGATTGGTTTAGACCACGATAGGGGCACAGTGTGTGTCTGTTGTTGACCACACTTTGGCTGTGTCCCAATCCAGCGACCGCACGCTCCTGAGTATGCATTTTGAGACCTATTACGTCACAGCAACGCGACCACAGCTGTCCCAATCCGAAGTGTACTCCAAATGCATACTCCAAATGCGTCGTCGATTTCCCAAAATTTGAAGTGTGGTCTGGTGTACTAGTGATGTGTCGGTCGCAAACGAAATGGCTCTTAGAGCTGACTCTTTGAAGTGAACGACGCGAGCTGGTTACTTATTGGGAGCCGTGGGGTTTTTTTTTTAGTGATGTGCGGATCGATCCTGAAACATCGATTCCTCCGATACCAATCATTTATGTTCTAGAATCGATTCTCACATTAAAATATCGATATTTTTAGTAATTTAGGGTTAATTTGTAGTTTATCATTAACAG
>NW_005187406.1:8014099-8021045 GCF_000239375.1 Pundamilia nyererei | reverse complement strand
GGATTCAAATGTTATATTTCTCAGCTGTCCCTCGTTTATCGCGGGTGTTATGTTCTAAAAATAACCAGCGATAGGTGAATTCAAGTAGCCAATTTTATTTTTTGACGGTGCAAAACATTTCGTGGACATCGTGGACATCCAGTACTGCACTTCAGAGTCACACTTCTAGCGATCGATGCAGCGATTCTGTACTGTACAGGAGAGACGTCACGGAGGAGATCGTCTGCAGCGATGAGGACGCAGGACACAATGTGACGTAAAAAAAAAAATAAGCATGCAAACTTGCACTAAAAAAATCCGCGAAACAGCGAGGTGAAAGGTGAACTGCGTTTGGCACATTTATGATTTGAATGCAACAATGCATTCAGATCATAATTCTGATTGCTGCCAGACAGGACAGAACAGGAAACAAAAGAAAAGAAAAATAAAAGTTATTAAGTTAGCTTTAATAGGTTAGTAATGTGTTATTAAATAGAAGGAGGAAGTTTTGCATTTTGTAGCTCTGTTTCCTGCTTATTACACAGAAACTACCACAGATGTTTGTCAGATCATATTGTTACCAAGGTATTACGCTACTGTTACTAATTGGTTTTGGTCTTTATTTCCACATTACCCCCAGTTTTTGGCCCTTATTATCCAGTTACATAAATTTAAGTGTAATATTACTCAACTATAACCACTGTTGCTGCCATGATATTACTTGATAGCTGTAATAGAAAGTGCTACCATTATTTCTTCCCAGCACACTAGGTATACTATGAAAATTGCTGTCTTAGCTGTTCAATGTGCAATCACTCATCAAACATGGACACTAATTAATATTGCCAGTGGTGGTGGTAAAGTGATGGGTTTAGCTGGTGGTGGGAGCCCCAAATCAAATTATGCTTAAAGCCCTGTAATACATTGGGCTGACTCTGAGAACCATTCGCTTTAAGAATAGTTTCACGTTTTCTATTTCATTTTTTAATTAGCACAGAATCATGGCCTAATCATTTTCCTCATGGTAGAAATGTTTTTACTCGGAGCAATAAAAGCCCAGCCAAGTTATGTAAATCTCTCTAGAATGTCTAAGGAAACACTGGAGAGATTTTATCTCTACTGACCTGGGAAAACGGGGAACACTGAGGAAAGGGCAATCTGGGTTTCCCTGTTCAAACTGGCCCTGGATAAGCAGAAGAGCTTCTGTTTGTCTATATGAGAAAACACATTTACCTCCAGGAGAAACAGTGGACGTACAGAAGGCTGCACCTTTAAGGTGACGATGCAATAGAAAGTTTAACCAAAAAAAAAAAAAAAAACCTGAAACAATTGCATCCAAAGAAGAAACCAGAAAAGGCACAGTTTTCCAAAGTGTTTCTGGTGTTTCAACTGGAATAACCGCTGTTTTTTTAATAAACAAAACAGTGCCAAGAACTGAGACTGTAAGAGTTAACATCCAGCCATGATACAAGTAATTTTTTAATAATCTTGAGGATTTTATGGGCTTATGGTGTTGTAGAAAATTCTAAATAAAGGGCAGTTATCAAGAATTGCAAATTTTCGACATGGAGGGTTGAAAATGCTTTAGATGGATTGTTATTCATCCATCTTTACATGCATTGAAAATAAGTATATATATATTTGCATATATATGAGTATATATATTTGTGACGGCAGCTCATAACACAATCCTTTGTATGTGAAAAACACAACACAACAATGGAGGACATTGAGGCAATGATATGCCTGTTCATCATTGGACTAAGGTGTTGATTTGTGTGTTGCCATCACCCCTCACTGTGGGGTTCAAAAATGTAAAAGAAAACATTTCTGAAATCAACATTTGAAAAAACAGCTTTCCTTCTTTTTGCCTCTAATCAGCCTGTGGTAGTGTCTTCACTCTCTACTTGATTTGCTAAAAGCAAATACATGTTGCTCTGTACCCACGCAGCAGATGAGTAAACAGAAGTTTAAAATGAAGTATTAAAAAATGAGGCAAAGACGTGGAGGAGAGCTACAGGGAACAGCATGAGGGTGAAGAACTGCAGAGAGGGTTATCACAAAGAGTGAAAGGGCAAAAACACAAATTTGTCCAAATATTTCCATCTCGGCACATGTTAGATCTACTGTGTACATCTATAAAGTGTAATTATTCAAAAATCAACTTTCAAACGCTCCATTTTTATTTAACTCCTGTTTCTGAAGAGTCTGGAAGCGATTTGATCCTCCCAGTGCATGTCAGGTTGATTTACATGTACCATGTAGTGAGAGGTGTCATCTCATTATTGCTGCCTGGTGCCAGCAACCCTCAGGTGCTCACTTGGCATTATTTCACTACCTACTCAGAGGGACACGTAGCACAAAAACAAGAAACTCTCTGCATAAAAACAGGAAATCATACATTTTGTAATTGTTCCACAGAGGGTGTGATTTTCTTGACCCTTTTACCCTACTGCTCCACCCAGTTTAATTTTCTCTGATGTTTTCTCACTGTATATGTGAGCTGATGTTTACATGTCTCTGGGAAGCCAATTAAAAGCTAGCCTGTGGCTAGGCTGCACGGGATAAAAGCGCCTAACGTGACACATCCTGAATATATTCATCCTCCTAATTCACCTGTGGAAGTCATGATGTGCTGATCAAACAGTGTTGGGCTTTGCATGCATTTGCATGTAACTGGTTGAATGGCATAAATAAGGCTCAAGAAAGGAAACAAATTGTTCATCCCATGGCCAGAAAATTATTTAGAAATATTCCAAGTGCCACCTAGTTATTCCATTCTTTAGCCTAATACACAGATTTTCTTCATTTAAAAAAAATATTGTAGGCTTTACCTGACAATATAAAGTCGACTGTTGTTATGTTTTGCCACTGTACAAATACAATTGAATTGAATAGTCATATGAATGTGTTTATTAGCTAAATCAGTTTTTGGAATACAATTTTTACTTTTCTTTTTTTTTGCTTGATAATATACTTTGTATTTCAAAAAGGTTTTTAACACACAGTTCTTTATTTTAGTAATAATGGATTTTTTTACAAAATAAAATACTAGCAGGACACTTTAGTGTATAAAAGAGAACAGCAAAGGAAATAATGGAATCAATGGCTTGACTTTTATACATAGGCATTCCATCCAGTGCTGTTGACAGTCAATATTAAAACATACCACTTAAAAATAACTGATATTTTTAGCTTACCTAACATAAATTAAAAAGTTCTAAAGGATCAGAAGTATTTTTTCAACTGCACAGACCCAGAAGATGCCTCTATCCTTTATACTGTCTATGGTGGTAAAAGTCAGTGCTGTCAAAATAAATGTAAATGCTGCTGTTACAACCAAATTTCCCCTGTAGGACAATTAAAGGATTATTCTATTCTATTCTATTTCTATACAAATCACAGCAGCGTGCAAGATGCTAGCAGGCAGGGCATACAGTAGGGCATTCATGGAACGCCATAACCAAGTGACCTGCATTGTACACAGGAACATCTGTGACGAGTATAACCTGGAAGTCCCGAGGCCAAAATAGGAGACGCCTCTAGAGTTGTGGAGAATGATCGAGCTAAGCTCCTGTGGGACTTCCAGATAAAGACAGACAAAATGGTGATGACTAACCAACCAGACATAGTAGTGGTGGACAAGCAGATGAAGACAGCCGTAGTGATAGACATAGTGAATGACAGCAAAATCAGGAAGAAGGAACACGAGAAGCTGGAGAAATACCAAGGGCTCAGAGAAGAGCTCGAGAAGATGTGGAGGGTGAAGGTAAGAGTTGCCCCAGTGTGGTAAGTGGCACTAGGTCCAGTGACTCCCAAGCTAGGCGAGTGGCTCCAGCAGATCCCAGGAACAACATCCGAGATCTCCGTCCAGAAGAGTGCAGTCCTGGGAACAGCAAAGATACTGTGTAGGACCCTCAAGCAATCTCACTTAATAATGGAGAACTCCCAGCTGTGTTTGGCCATCATTTATTTATGCTCTCCTCTTTCTTTGCCTTGAAATGCTTTCTAATACTTATGAAAGTGACACTGAAGGAAATTTTCAGCTCCTTTGTGAAGCAGTTTGAGTTTTCAATTTAATATGTTCTGTTCGACACAACAGAAGTCTACAAATGGTAATATCAGACTCAAACGCATATCTTAACACATCGCTTTTTTTGCAAGCTGATACTAATTAACATAAGCCGACTTTGCCATAAAGTTAGGTGATGTGAAATGTTTTTTCAATTCCATCTGAGTGAAGTTAAAATTAGGCAAAGAGAGGGGTGACATGCAATTGCTTCACTGTGGGGATCATTTTCTGCAACATTTCCTGCTATTGCATCTCTGCACTGCCATGCTTTTATTCAAAATCCTACATGTATGCAACTCTGTCATTACAACGACAACTGTGATGATGATTTATGCTAAGAAGCGATAATATCTTCTAAGCTAAGTATAATATAAAAGTGTAATAACAATTACACTGAGCAAATATGCAAAATGGGAGCTTATCAACTTAGTGCTTTTAGACAGTTAAGCTTAGCGAATGAAGTCAGCTGGACCTGTCAACCCATGAAGCATTTCAAATGGGGATGAAGACAAGGGCCAGAAAGTGTGAGGTTTGTTTTTATATTTTCTGCTAAATAAAAGGTAGCAGCAGTGTGAAGTGTAATACAGGATAGAAGTAGAGCTCAATGGGCTTTCACTTTAGCTTTCCTTTATAATGCATACTTTCTTGGTTAAGTCTGTTGTCTCTCAGCTACTTAGTGAGACATGCGGTTTGTACACAACTATCTGACATGCAGGTCTATACATTTCCTAGAAGCATGATCTCCCCATTTTGTTAGCTAACATTGCATTTTCTAAGACTAACAGTATCTTAGCAAATGGATCCTTGCGTTAACTGAATCTCTACAGCCATACCTTTCTTTTATATTTAAATATTAGTATATGTACCAATTAAAATTTCCCCACCTCTTTCAGTTCCTCTGGGTGGAAACCAGGGCATTTCCAAACTAACAACATAGCTGCTGACAGTATTTCCACCCATTCCTAGGCTTGCACTCAGATCTTCCCATTTTATCATGCCTGAAACACTTCACCTGAGAGTTGTCCAGAAGGTATTCCAGTCACATGCCCATACCGGCTCCTTTTGGTGTGCAACCCCTACTCTGAGCCCCTCCTAAATAACCGTGTTTCTTATCTTATCTTATCTATAAGGGACAGCCCACACTGCAAAAAGTAATTCTCACCCCGTAGTAAAACCTTTTTTTTATTTTGTTTTAGTTCATTCGATTGATTTTAACATGTTTTTTTTCCTTAAACATATGCATTTTCATTCATTTCAAAATGTAGCGCTTCTTCTTAAAACTACTTTATTAAGTTAATTAAATGTAACTTGAAATAAATACTTACATCCAATCAGCTGTACAGTAAACTGATCTGCACATGTGCGTAGATTACACCATACAACCTAAAAACGTGTTCATCCTTCTTCTGACTTTTGAAGATGGTGAGAGCAGGTCGACAGTAGTTTGGCTTTGGTAAGTAAAGGTTTCAAACATTTGAGTTTAATTTTTCACTTAGAGGTACACCTCTGATGTTGTGATCTGTACTGTTTGCACCACTTCCATGACTTGTTGCTCTTTGTCCTAAAGTCTCAGGCTGTATGTTTGTCATGTCAAGATTTGAAATTGTATTAATTTCTCAGCATTGGGGACACTTAAACACCGTCTAAATCCTGCCTCAATTTGCAAAAACATTTTTCCCAATATGAGAAAAAGTAAGAAATAATCTTCTAGAGATCACTTTGCAGCTTTTCTAGTTCGATCACTGGTTGTGAACTAGTTGCCTAAAACAATGTAAAAATCAAAACTGATACACAATGTTACATTGTTACATGTTTCATTTTCTTCAGTGTTCACTCTATAATATGATTTAATTTATGTTTTATGTTTCCTTTTTACAGTTTTGATATGACTATAAGTATGAAATCTAGGGTGCTGGTCACTTTTTCTATAAATACATTTATTGCTACCTAAGTTACTACTTACATGCGTTTGAATACTTTTTTTTCATACAGTGGAAATGCCAACTGTACTGCTGTGAGGAGAGTCCCTGCCATACGTTTAAGTTCAAACTGACCTAAAGTATCTTATTTGTGACGTATTTACTTGGTGCTTCAGGTACATTTCAATTCAAGATGGCTTGCATTGCATTTCAGATTTGACAATAAATGTTGCAAAGTGCATTATGTCGTTTTCTTTATTTGTAAAACTAAGAATGAGGTTTTAAAAGATTACTACAGTAGAGCGAACTATTTGCAAATAAGCAGTTTAATACATCTCTGTATACTTTTAAAGAAAAGGAAAATAATAATCTTCTTGTACAACTAACCTGAATTTAATTGGAATTATAAAGAATATTCAAGTTAAAATAACTTTAAAATATTTGAGCTGAAAGTACACAGAGCATTTACATTGAATCTACTCAAATTTCATTATTTTGGTATGCTTAAAAATGTATTTAGATTTACTTACATTTATTTAGAGCAACAGCTTAGCATAATAAAATTAAGTGCCACTGACAAAACATTTTTTTCAGTGCAGCAACTTTCTAGAGGAAGCGTATTTATTTCTTTTATCAGTGATGTCATTCTTTCACTACCCAAATCCTCAGTTGTTTGGTCTAACTATTATTAGACAGTCCTTGCATTATTACAAAAGTTTAGACATGTTCATATTATATCAAAAATGTTTGAGTTTCTTTTTAAAGTTCCTCAGAATTGCTAAAGGGAACCTCACAATGGGTCTGATTCTCTTTGCCACTAATATTCATGCATAGACTTTTTACCCTGCTTGAATCTCGATTAGACTTGTTTTTTAAGCTTTTCCTTAATTTGTTTTAAAAATTCAATTTAATATACAGTGGGGCAAAAAAGTATTTAGTCAGCCACCGATTGTGCAAGTTCCCCCACCTAAAATGA
>NW_005187406.1:8003255-8012739 GCF_000239375.1 Pundamilia nyererei | reverse complement strand
TTTTCACATTCTGTCTCTCACAGTTGAAGTGTACCTCTGGTGCAAATTACTGACCTCTGTCATCATTTTAAGTGGGGGGAACTTGCACAATCGGTGGCTGACTAAATACTTTTTTGCCCCACTGTAACTGCATTCATTCTCAAAGACTACGTTCACACTGCAGGCGCATCAAATCCGATTTTTGAGCCTATTATCAAAAAATCGGAATTTAGCATTAAGACCTGCAGTGTGAACGTAGCCAAAGATGCAGTTTTTTAATGCAAGACGAAGATTTGAAGCACTGAAAAGGACTTTCCTCAAATATCCTCAAGTAATTGCAAACACAACATAACCTTCCTTCACACAAGCACCACTGTCATGAAGGAGGTGCAGTGATGCAATATCAATTTTTTCACTAAGTGTGTAAAAGCTCCAGGGAACAGTTTTCATAGTGAGGTTTCTTTAGCCTTTCTGAGAGTGAAACGCCCTGTGCTCCGCAAAGCGAATAATTCAAGCCAGTCTTAAAGCATTCCTCCCAAGTCAAACAGAGAGGGGGAAATTCGTGTATGTGTGTATCAGATAATAATGAGCATAATATGCAAATGTGTTAGTGTGCATGTATAAACACAGACTTGCACATGTGGATACAATGGTTGCTCCTCTGGTAACAGCGTTAGGAATTAGTAGGACAGCCAAGGCCAGACAGCTAAAATAAATTCAATAAAATATGTAGGCAGGAAGCGTAAGAGGCAGAGAGCACCTTTACCTGCTTTCCTTTTCTTTCTGGTGTCTGTTGGGAACAGAGGTTGAGATGAAAACAGGAAATAGAGGGGATAAAAGAGGGAGGAGGGTAAGAAGTTCATTCCCAGAATGGAGAGCGAAAGAGATGGCTGAGAATAGACAAGAGATGGCTCAGGTCTCTCAGGGGCCACCCAAGGCCTTTAAAGCAGCACAGAATGGCTTTATGCTTCTCTTATTGTTTTTGTATCTCTATATTTTCACTTTCTGCACTGGTAAGATACATGTTTAAATATGTTAAAAATGATGTGAACCTTGTATGTGTTATTGTAGGGTTTACCTTACAATATGAAGCGCTAGGAGGCGCCTACTGTTGTGATTTGGTGCTGCATAAATAAAATTGAATATGCTTCTTTTTTTTCTCTTATGTTATTAAAAATATCAAATGCTTATCTTAAGGAGGACTTCTCAGCTCAGCTATTTAAAAAGGAAATAAAAAAAAACAAGTGTTATTTCCCATATTACACATGCAACAATTTTAGATCATACAACCAATTGTGTTGCATGTGGGGATAATGTTGTCTAAGGAAAAAATTCTTCAGCCCCTGTTTACAATATGCAGTTAATCTGTTTATTAGGTTAGCAACCTAACAAAATGGAAAACAAAACATCTATCGCCCCCTGGTGTCTAGCTGCAGTATAAGTCATAAACCCCACGTCCTCCATGTTAGTGGAAGGACTGGGATCAAATTAAAGCAAAGAAGCTCTCTAAAAATGTTCTTTATTCACTGACTTCCTGTAATATCAGTTCCAGTTTCTAGCTGATATTTCAGTTTGTTACAAACATAGCCACACATGACCACAAAATAAAAAGAAACGGTAATAAAATAGCAAAGCATAATATTTATGTACTGAAATCAACTACAGACATTTGGCATCTCAAGTCAAAATGTTACATTTTTCCCATTTTTTTAGCACTGACTGTTTTTTTAACTGAGTTTGTTTCAAGTATTCAGGTTAAAGAATCAGTCTGAATTATTCTTGACGAGGTACTTTCATAAAGTTATATGTGCAGTACTGCATACAGCTTACATTCTTTGAGAGAAATACTGTGAAGGATTAATAAATGTTATCTAAATCTCAGGCAGCAGCTCAAACACTGATTTCTAGAATCCATTCGATTCAGATTCAATTTGAATCGGGGAAATTTTGCCTCAGACAGTCAGAAATATAATTCAGATCATGCATCAGTACATTTCCATATTTTTATATCTATAAAAAGAAAGCTGACACTTGCGAGACTTTATCAAAGCTGTAAGCATCACAGCAGATGCCTTTGTGTCAAAGTAGCTGAGGATAAAACACAGAAAAACATGAAGGCGATTTTTCTGGGATTTTATAAAAATATTCTGCAGTAGATCAAAAACCAAAGAAAACCATTAACCAACATATGAACAATACCTGATGCTGCTGAAGTGAAGTAGAGCAAAGTTACAGAGGTTTTATTGGAGACACAGCAAAAAATGCACAAACACAAACACAAAGCGCAGACCCGCCGAAACATCAGAATCAGCGAGTTGTCGGCTTTCAGCCCCGACGTGTCCATGCCGTCGGGTGAGAAAGGCACATCTCACTGATTCTGATCCGTCGGCAGGTCCGCGCTTTGTGTTTACGTCTTTGTGCAGAATCCGCGTACCTGCTCTCATTTACTGTTTTAGCTGTTTGGTGGTTGTTGAAATTTTGTGAGGTTTAACCTGAGATTCTGGCATTTCAGGCAAAAGAAAATTATATTTAAAAAATCGATTCAGGATTTTAATGAATCGATATCACGTTATCCACGCTGGAATCGATTTTAATCGATACATCGATAATCAAAATCCACCCCTATGTAGCAGGCTCAAGAGGCAGTGCCAGGCAGGCTTAGAGCGCAGGTGAAGATGGTCGCGTTGATGGTCGGGCCCTTTTTAGTGATGCCGCGGAACGGAGACAGGAGTGGAGTATGGAGTCGAGAAATAAAGAAAAAAAATTTAATTGTCACCTGAACTCTGTGTAGGTCCTGATCATTCATATAAGGAACTGTAGAACTAAAAAATGTAAGAGCAGAACTTCAGATCAGTGTGTGAGGACAGGGAACAGTTGGCTTTATTTCAGATTTAAGGGATGATCTTTACATTTCACAGTTTGTGATTATTTTCTCTTTGTAATTAAAGGAGCTGCCCTCATATTCAGACCTCAGCACCAACAAATGACAACAGAAAAATCTTCCTATATGTTCACCCTTTATATTAACTCCAAAATTAAATGATAAAAAAGTACAGAGGCTTAAGTACCGTATCATGTACTGTCAGTGAAAGCTGCAGCTGTTTTATTGATAAAGTTAAAGACAAAAAGTCAAAAGGATTAATCACCCGTGTAACTGGTTTCACTATATATCAGCAGTAACTCAGTTTGGTGTTTAAAAAAAAACTGCTGATCTCAAACCTTCACAGCCTCTATTTAAAACACTGAATGCAGTCGGCTGCTTGAAGAGGACATTGTATTTTCTCTGACAGCATTAAATAAAACCTGATGGAAGGTCAAATCTCTTCACTTGTATGCGGTACTAAAAACTTTAATCTGGAATTCTTTCACACTTTGTTTTGCCAATTGTGTGTTATTTACCATAAAGTAAGTAAGAGGAATTTTTTGGACGATTCAAAGTCAAAGCCTCTCATAGTCAAAGATGATGTTTTTTGTAAATTTTTGGTTTATCAAAATTAGCTTGTTGAATTTGAGTAGAATTGTTTCACTGACTAGAGGTTCCTGCGGTTTGGACCCAAAAGCAGACTCAGTGTGAACTATGCACAAGGTTTATTTACAGAAAAATGCAAACTCAGACTAAAACAGAATCTCTGTAACAGAAGAGAGAGAAGTTGTTGGGCAGGAAAACAAGAGAATGGCTAGAGGTGGGTTGGTATTGCAGTGGGGGTGTGCTTACTTGTAGGTGGAGGCCGGTTAGCACAGAAGGGGGTGTGGCCGTGAGAGTGTCCTGAGGGGGGTTAGTACGTGAGAGGTGATGGGCCGGTTCCAGGAGGTCTAGAGGGAAGAGACATGATGCGACGAGCAGGAGGACAGGCTAAGGAGCAAGGTGAGTATGAAACCTTTGGTTTGTAAACTGACTGATGTAGTTGAATCATACAGGACCAGTGTTGAAGACTTACACGGCAGGAGATGAATCTGAACAGAACGGCAACAATAAAGACGAGACAGATGAGCAGGAGCTTATAACACAAATGGGCTGAGTTACCACCGACTGTAGCATGAGGAACTGGCAGAGAGTGGCAGGCAGTGCTGGTTTAGCACCCTTCTACTGATATCTGCATCGCTTAGCGCAGCTGTACCTACAATATACTACTCTCTGTACAGTCTACATAGAGAGGTATTCGTTAGTGTAACCTTATTGAACCTTAATGAAAGTACAGTAACGATAATTAGTGACTGAGCAGCCCGGGACGTTTCTCTTGATTTCTTTAGTCAGGGTAAATTCATTCACCTGCACGGGTTAGCTAAACGAACTTTACAAAACAAGTTTCCCCGAAAGCCGAGTGCTTATCTTAGCTAGCTAAGGTCTCAGGACCTAGCTAAGGACGGTAGTTACGGATTAGCTTACAAACACGTTTAATTTACCGAAAAAGTGCAGCGGGGCCTTGGGTCCTTCTGTCGGGTAGTCCAGTTTACTGAAGAACACCTCAGGCTGTCAGGTTAAAACAATCAGGCGTGTTTTCGTAACGTAAACGCTGGCCGTCCTCTCAGAGCCTAAGCTCTATCTGCTATTCCCGAACAGAGATACGCAAGCTGTCAGTCAAAGCTGTTATGATGACGTTACACCCCAATTTAACATCACCGCGGTAGGAATTAGAATCAAACTTATGGGAAAGGAGACCCCTTGGACATAAATCAGCGTGGTGAGAACTATTGATAACAAAAGAAAGAATCTTTGGAAAAAGTTGATCTTAGGAGAATTAATTAATTTTAGTCTGACCCTAGTCCCATCCGCTAACATGGAGGAGGCGGGGTTTATGACCTATATTGCAGCCAGACACCAGGGGGCGATAGAGACGTTTTGGCTTCATTTTTGGGGTGCTGTCACGTCGTCCATCTTTTATACAGTCATTGGGGCAAACACAGCTTACACTGCATAATAAAGCTGTTGCCTTTCTTGCACTTGAAGCCGAAATGGTCCCTTAAATACGGCCAGGGGTTCACATCCGTTTCTTCGAGTTCAGGGTCAGCAGAATTCGACGGGGCTTCTTTTTTCACTGGATCCGTAACACCGATGTCAGACTCAATCTTTAACGTGACCTTAGCGCCAATTTGTTCTACTACCCATCATTCCCTGCAGTATTTCCGAAGCGCAATGGTGTTTTTTATTTTTAATTTACTCAGTAACGGGTGTGATTGAAAACGTAGCGAATTACAATACTTTTAAAAAAATATAGTTAAGTAAAAGTAAAATTACAGACTTGAAAAATGACTTTAAAAAGTACAAATACACAAAAAAACTACTCAATTACAGTAACACAAGTAAATGTAATTCGTTGCTTTCCACCTCTGTTGTCATGTATTTGAAAAAATAAAGAATATATTAACTGGCATTGGCATCTGAGTACTTTTGCAGAAAAAAAACAGCATGTTCTACAAACCATACAAACCATAAATAATATGGTAGTTCATCTTTACCATTAAATGATGTAAAATTCATTCAATACAAAAAGATGAAAGCTTCCAATATGTGTTAATCTAGATACGTTTAGTATAAGTACCTATATGCAGGAAAGAATACTGACTTGGGTCTTCCTTTGTGAGTCTTTTCAGAGCTTACATGCTCTCCCTGTGTCTCCATAGGTTTCCTCAGCATTCTTTGGATTTCTTCTTCTTCAAATAGAATAGTGTGTGTGTGTGTGTGTGTGTGTGTGTGTGTGTGTGTGTGTGTGTGTGTGTACATATATGCCTTGTATAGGCATGTACATAGGTGTATGCATGTATATATATTGATTTCTTGTAATCTTTCTATCTCAATATTTTCATTCTTTCTTTTATTTTAACCACATTGTCTAAACTGCCTATAGATGAGAGGCAGGTAAAATGTCTAAAGTGTAAATAACAGAGAAATGTATGAATGTTGGCTGACTTATGGTCACTAAGACCAGAAAAGTCCTATATAATGCCCCAGTCCATTAAACCTAATTGTATTTTGACTTGTATTTTTTTGGGCTTCCAACAACTTGCACAATGAAACTAATGCACAATAAGATTGTACAACAGAGAAGAGAGTGAAAGACCATCTTCATATCATTCAGCTTTTTCCGCTGTCAACTGAGTAATAATGTTTTCTTTCAGGGATTCTTTTATTATGCGCATAAGAACAGGTAAATGAAAGCCACAATGAAAATATGACATTTCAGAGAGAAACCTCATTTGTATAGTCAGCCATACATTTCACTGAGCTGCTGCTAAATGCCCCTGTGCTTCGAGCCATAGACTGTTGTGAATCACTTTGCTGTTCCGACCCACAACGCTGCACTTCAGACACAAAATTCATTTTCAAATAGTTGACTTGTGAGATGATCGGCTCAGCGTATCTCAGACATCTACTTTGCAGCAGCACTGCTATATTGGAGTTGTTGTTGTTGTAGAACTGACACATAGATAGAACAGACTGAGACTTGAATTTGAGTCCTCTTCTTGTCAAGTATTCTTAATGTTTTTTTGTGTGTTTGTTTTTCCTACATTTCTCTATTACAATAATTGGCCAAACCCTTAAAACCATCACCCTTAAAACCATAACACTGTGTGTAGCTCCAGTTCATCCTATGTCCATGGCCAAGACCAGATGCAGATATCATATTCATATTTTTGCTAAGTTGTTTGTATGAAAGGACCCAGTTGACAATCCTACCAAGATGCCTCCTACACGCCTTGTAGGTGAGATATTCTGGTCATATTCTACTGGAAAGAGGCCCCGGGTGGAGAGATAATAGACCTCTCTGCATTGAATCATATCTGTTATTAATCTCTGTCTCTCTTCCACAGCATGTCTTTATCCTGTCTTCCTTCTCTCACCCCAACCGGTCGCAGCAGATGGCCCCGCCCCTCCCTGAGCCTGGTTCTGCTGGAGGTTTCTTCCTGTTAAAAGGGAGTTTTTCCTTCCCACTGTCGCCAAGGTGCTTGCTCATAGAGGGTCATATGATTGTTGGGTTTTTCTCTGTATCTATTATTGTACGATCTACTGTGCAATATAAAGCGCCTTGAGGTGACTGTTCTTGTGATTTGGTGCTATATAAATTAAATTGAATTGAATTGAATTGAATTGAATTGAGATTATATCTCTCAGCTGTAGGGATGGGAATCGAGAACCTGTTCTTGTAGAGAACTGGTTCCCAGTAGTTCAATTTCTTGGGAATGTTAGTCTGCTTGCATATCAGTTCCACTCATCAGTTCAAGTTGCACATGTGCTCAATCAGCTGATTTTACTTTGTGTGCTGGAGGAGAAAAATAGTGATGCAGTCTACAGCGTGGATATGGATATTATTTTTATTGCACAAAAGGACAAGAGTGAGGGTGTAAAGTGCAAACTGTGCCCAAGACAGAAAGAACTACTCCTATGCTCCTAATACTCTTTCCAAGCTTCTGAACAGACAGCACGCTAACATTGAGCTGACAAGTGATGATAAAGATGAGTGAATGCTGATCCCAGCCAGACCCTGAACTTCAACAGGGCTTTAAATGTAGGAGCTATGACTAGTAAAGGGAGATATTTGTCTGACATAATGGAAAGAAGGAAGGTAGATAGACTATGTGTGCAAGGGACAAGGTGGAAGGAAAGCAAGCCCAGGAGTTTGTGGGTTTTTTTTTTTCCAATTGATTAAGCACTGCTTCCAGCCAAGAGTGATGCAATAGATCCCCTATAGCTGCAGAAAAGGCTAACATTGTTATCTTTTTTTTTACAAAAAACAGCTAAACATGAGAGGTTTTTGGACAAAGTGTGTGTTCTCCATTATTTAAGCACCGGTTCAAGCACCGTTTCAAAAGTACCAGTTTGGTACTGGTATCAGATAAAACCTAAACGATACCCATCCCTACTGTATACTTCCTGTTTTACTTTGATAGTCTCTCGTCGGTGTGCGTCATGTTTTGTTTTGCTCTTCCCCATCTCGTCAGTGTAATTTGTGCCAGCTGTGTTTCCCAGCAGTTTCCTCTTTGATGTGTTTCCCTCTTGTATTTAGTGTCTGTCTTCCTATGCTTGCCGCCGCGATCCCCCTCATTCCTGCTCTATGCTCTGCCTGCCAGCCTGCCTACTTTATTTTGTATCCTCAGTTTAGATAGTTTTTTCCTTGTGTCCAGCATTAAAGCGTATTTTGACTTTACTGTCTGTGAGTCTGCAATTGGGGCCAATCCTGTCTGCCACACACAGTTTCATGACAAATACAGGATGACGTATTAGAGTACCAACATATGAAGGTGTCCACAAATGCAGACGGCGCAATCTAAAAGAGATGGGAAACTGAAAAGTGGTGTCAGGAGAGAAAATGGCTTAGCAGCATTGGATGGTAGTCTTGGACGATGAAGAAGAGGAAGCGAGTGAAGGCACAGCCAACAATGGTGGAAGTTCTTGGTTCTGGGTTGCAGTAAAAAGTTACCTCGTGACTAGGAAAGTACAGAAAAAGTGGTGAGAGAAATTGTCAAGAAGGTTTATTCAGTGAACAGAGGAAAGAAGACAAAGAGACTTGTTGGTGAAATGAGGAAGTGCAGGGAAAAATTCAAGAACAGAGGTTGGCAAAGAAATGGGGGTATTAGCCAGGGAGATGAAGAAAGTAGACAGGAGTTCTTTGAGTAGGCAAACAGCAAAGAAGTAATGAGCTAAATGAGAGAGCTGGACACTAAGGAAGGAGAAAAGGACTTAGATTAAAATGGAAAGAATGTGTCAAGTGTAGCAGTGAGATACTTGTTAGGTGTGCAGTATTAGTCACAGATTATTTCAAATTATGGGTGGGATTACATCTGGGATCAGTTCTGAGCCCCATCTTGTTTTTGGTGGTAATGCACAGGGTAAAGGTGAGGTCAGGCAAATGTCTTCATGGACTGTGAGGTTCATAGACAAAATTGCTTGAGTAGGGAGCGGGTAGAAGAGAGCCTACTCTCTTCTACCCGCTCCCTAGAAAGGTGAAGGTATTCACTAGAGAAAGGAAGTCAGCAAAAGCCAGACAGAATGTGTGTGTGATTGAGAGGAAGACAGGCAGAAAGGTGAAAGTACAAGGAGCAGCGGTAGTGAAGCTAGGTGAGTTTAAATACCTGGGGTCAACCATTCAAAGCAACTTACAGTGCCCAAGGAGCCTCAGATGGAATGCAGACAAGGGGCCAAGCTGGAGGTGACAGAGTTGATGTTATTAACGATTTTGTTTCAAGTGGGCAGGAGGGACCGGATTAGAAATGAGTTTATCAGAGGGAGAGCTCAGGTTGATTGGCAAGGTTGAGGTTGTTTGGATATGTGCAAAGGGGAAACAGTAGATATATTGGTAGATATATGTATGCTAAAAATAGTGGTACCAGGCAGGAGGAAAAGAGCAGGACCATAGAGAAGGTCCATTTTTTACATATGGGAAAAACCTTTTAGTCTATTGTTGCTGGGTTTTTTTGTTTTTTGTTTTAAATTTGCCTCATATGTCATAAAGAAAAGCATAAGGCTCTGTACACAAAAAGGGAAAACAAATAATGAATTTGATTGAAA
>NW_005187406.1:7994424-8002883 GCF_000239375.1 Pundamilia nyererei | reverse complement strand
CACACACACACACACACACACACACACACACACACACACACACACACATATCATTTTAGATTTAGCCAGTGTCTTCAACTTCTACATGTCTTTCCCTCCCTGTCTCCCTCTTACTCACCACTCATTAGTGGCTTCTTAATATTTTAACTGCCCCTACTGCAATCTGCATTGCACAGGATCTATACCGTAGGATGCATTATTTTTTCAAAAGGTGAAGATCATTATTATGCAAAAAGAAGGATGGCCATCATGCATTATTCTAACTTTTCAATATTTACTCCCTTTTTCTTAAAGTTATCTTTTTCTTTTTTTTAAAAACTTGGAATAGACTGTGGTGCTGCTTATCATGAATCAAAATATCATTTTCATTTCCCAATTATCATTGTCAAAAAATTAATGACAATGATATATCTGAAAAAGTAAAACAAAAATAAAGCAATGATGCAATCACCTGAGAGTGCATGTAAAAACATTTCTTGTATATGTGTGTATGCAGATAGATAGATAGATAGATGCCAAAAGGGGAAACACTCTAAGGTGTCTCCTCCTCTTCCTCTTTTGTTAGCAATCAGAGACCTTTAGACGGGGTCTTCAGGCACCCACAAATCCTCAGAGGTCTCTCCGGTGTGGCTAGACATGTTTGTTTGATCATGTGAGGATGAGGTGATGTGAAGAAGCTGTGGAAATTGCTTTGTGCATTACTACATATCACTGCGTATGCATATAGCACAGATAAAATACTGTCCTCTTTTCTGATTTTAAAAAGAGGATTTTGTAAAAAAGACTGCAGTTTTAGTGGATACAGACAGCAATTTAAAATCATTTCACCCTGTCATTCTGTTTTCAGCCTGTCCCATCAGGGTCACACAAGCAACGAGCCTCTGAGGCCACTGATTGAAGTATCACCCTGAGAATATACTACTATCCCTTCCTCTGCATTAGGCAGGTTTTTATATTAATGTTGATACAATAAAAAACCTGAATTGAATTTTTGAGACTTCCCCTCTGCGAGGGATATAAGTACACATATCTGGTTGAGTCAGCAGAATAACATCAAAACTAATCACAATTTAATGGACTTCCGAGTCCCAAGGTCACAGCGATGTGAATAAAGCATAGCCTGAAGCACACTTGGAAAGCCCTGTCCTCTCTACACCCAGGCAACTTTAATGAGATAAATATCAGGGCTGGGTTTCCTGGAAATTGACACTTTTTGCCAAAGGCTTTATTCAAATATGAAGTTCCTCAGCAGCCATCCCTTCAGTAACATCCGTATGATAAACCATTCACAAAGCTTTCTTGTTGAACTCAAAACCACCTGAGTGAAAGTGACACTAAAAAGTAAAAGTGTGAAATTTGGTTGGTTTAGCTTGTAGCTTAAAGCTATGCCATTCATTAAAAATGCTTGCTTAACCATTACACAGCATTTAGAGTTCTCTTTCTCCACATCTTTAACATAATGTGGACAATTTCTGCCACTTACTCACCTCTATGTTTGCATCCTTTGAATGTCTTTGATCTTTTGATAACATTTATAATTTAAGCAGTTTTAATGTAATGCCTCAAAGAGAAACTGTTGTCTGCAATTAAACATTTGTCTTACAACCCTCTATGACAGGGGTCAGCAACCTTTAACACCCAGAGAGCTATTTAGACCCGGTTTCCACGTAAAAGAAAACACTGGGAGCCGCAAATACTTTTTGACATCTAAAATAGATAACACTGTATGTATTGCTTTTTACCTTTATGCTTTGTGTGAACAACTAAAGTGTGCTGCTTATGAAGTCCATGAAGTGCTACAGAGAAAATAACATTTTATTTATGTAATTAACACATTTTGAACTCTTAAAGAAATATAACAAAAGGAAAGACACACCCAGCTGAACTAAAATGATCCAGCAGACAAAAACTGTTGTGAGCCGCCACCCTTATATCGCCTTTGAGCTTTTGGAGCCTTGACATGACCTGACTTTTAAAAAAATAATTGGGAACAAAAGCACTATACTGAAAAATGAAAAATAGATAGTTGCAAAATTCTGCCTAAATATGTATTTTACCTGGTTAATGTGTGTGGCGGGGCGTGGTCTGCAGCGTCGCTGCAGGGGAGGCGGACGCACCTGAGCGGCACCCGCAATCACGCCTCGCCACCTTAAAGTCTGTGCTCTCTCTGCTGTTGTTGGTATGTGTCGGGCTGTGAGCTGCAAAGCTACAGCCGGCTGTATGCGTCAGCAACCGTGTGTGAAAAGTGGTCAATAAAGAGATGCTGAAAAGCATGTTCATGGAAACATCGTCGGGTCTGCCGTGATATGTTTACAATGGGACTTCTGCTCCTGAACCTCTGCGCACAGCGTCTGCAAATCGGGGCTGTACGAAGTCACTTTCATCTTTAGGCAGGACTGTAAGCTTTCATCTGTGAGGCGTGTTTGTTTTTAACTTAGTTCACGGTCGAGAATAGCTGCTGACATAATGTGGATCAGAACATCCATAATTGGCCTACCTGGGGTTGAAAGTCTCGATAAATGCACGGCGTTTCGGCGGGTATACCGGCTTCCACGAGTGTGACGCTTATTTTGAGCGATGAAAAAAATAATAGAATATAATTGTATTTTTATATTTCAATATCACAATTTTCCAGTTTAGAACTACAAGTTAAAAAAGATCTAACATAAATAAAATACACTTCAGCTAAATACTTCTATTTTATTTTCCCAAGCCACCCGGAGCAGGTTGCAACCCCTGCTCTATGATATACAATCATTTGCATTTAACTGCAGTCATTTGGAAGATATTGCTGGATAACACATTATTTTATTATTTTTAGTTATTCTCTGCTGGCACAGTTTAACACACAAATAATTTCTGGGCCTCACATTAAGCTTTTTAAAATATTAACAGTCAGAACAATGTTACTCTCAATTACCCAAGCTTCAGCTCAAGAAAAATACCTTACTAAGATTATATTGGTTACCTTGGTCAGGACTGAAGTCAAATATCTGCATGGATGCTGCATTAGACTAGTCTCTTTTTTAATCCTTTTCTTCTGGCTTGCACCTGTTGTGTTGTTCCACTTTTAAGTGATTTTACAGAGCTTGCACAGTGGGAGACCTTAGAGAAGCCCTCCCCTCCTGCTATTTTTTGAATAATTTAAGCGCCTTGACTCTGTATCACGAAGACAGCCTGCTTTGATATTGCATGTGCAGTAGGACCATTCCTCATACACCTTCTCTCTCAAAGATAAAGCATGCCCCGTGGGGCAGGTGACACGAGCATTAAATGATTAATTAAGAAACACATTCCTCAGTGACAAGCGTTTCAATTACTGTGTTTGCATATTTAAATTGTTCACCTGAGTAGACTTCAGTGAGTCAACATCTGTGAATGTGCAATGCAGTGGGGTGGATTTGGGTCATTTTTCTACAAGCTGTGCTGGTGAAAAACATTGTTTATCTGTCACTGTGGTACTTATAATCTCTTTCCTTTAGATAAAAAGGGTTTAGACACTTGAACAGAAGACCTGTTCAAGAGTGAGCATGTTCCTTCTCCTGAATGTTGGGCAAAAGCATCACACAGGAGCAGCATCAGATAAAGGTCATTGAGTTAGTGAACTCATTGCAATAACATGTTAAAGTCTCCTTACACTTTGTTGGGAAACACTAATGTAAGAATGTGTTCGCAGGTTCCATGGTGGTCATCTCGTTTTCCCTGTTAAAAAAAAAAAAGGCCTGCCGCAGTTGCAGCTCTTTTATAAGCCAGTCTGAATTGAGAAGGCGTGGTCTCAGAGTATTTAAAGCTGGCAGTAAATGGAGCCATTTTGGGAGCCAAGTTGCTGTCAACTTGGCTCCCAAGTTGACAGCAACTTGAGATTGAGATTGGCAAGAGACAATAAAGCACAGGTGTCGAACTCCAGGCCTGTGCTGCAGGTTTTAGATGTGTCCTTGATCCAACACAGCTGATTCAAATGGCTAAATGACCTCCTCAACATGTCTTGAAGTTCTCCGGAGGCCTGGTAATGAACTAATCATTTGAGTCAGGTATGTTGACTCAGTGTGTTATCTAAAACCTGCAGGACTCCGGCCCTCGAGGCCTGGAGTTCGACACCCTGCAATAAAGTAACTACTTCAGTTAAGACAGAGTGATGTCTGATGTTTTCCTCACCACACCTCTCTGTGTGTGCCACTATGAGCGATGGTAAGAGGTCATGGAAATAACACCCCCAATTAACACACTGCAGCTTTTGCCTTGAGTTGGAAATCACTTCTGGCCACGGACGCAATGCAGCAGTTGCAATGATGTTTGCTTGCTCATACAGCCCTATTCATAGTGGTGCTTAAAGCTAAAATTCAAATCCCTTCTGAATCAAGTGTTATATCATGATTAAGCACATTGTAGCTCATTTAAGACAGCCCATTTAGTCTATTTAAAATTATACCTGGCAAACACTAGAATACTTTGAGATTTTGAAAATATCTATAACAGATAGACTTTGTTTGCCTCTCATAAAGACTGGGGGACTTGAAGGGTCGCTATTTGCAAAGGTGTGATTAAGTTATTTTTGAGAGGATTTCATATCATGCTCATGGTGTAAATTTACAAGAAAAAACTTATGGATTCAACTCCATGGCAAAAGAAAAAAAACTAATCATTACAACTGGTTGTTCACATGGTTTAATTAATTTGCACAAGTACTTGCATGAATGGGAAAAAAAATCAATAATATTCAATGTTTGATTTTAATTGCAAGATTAAGGCAAGACAAAGGCTGTTAGAAGTTGGTCATACAATTCAGTCAGAGCTGTCCTAAGAATCAAGATGACATGATTTTATTGTGAAACTCAACATTTGCATTTGGAATTGAATCACTCCACTTTGCTATATGGGTGGCTGTAGCTCAGGAGGTAGGAGGCCACCTACTGATCGAAAGGTTGGTGGTTCGATCCCTGGCTCCTCCAGTCTGCATGTCAAGTATCTTTGGGCAAGATACTAACCCCAAATTGCTCTCCGATGCATCCATCGGTGTGTGAATGTACTTAGGAAGCACTACATATAGAAAAAGTGCTTGTGAGAATGGATGTGATTGGGTGAATGAGAAAGAAAAGTGCTATATAAGAATCAGTCCATTTACTATAGCTCTTGAAAATGATTCAAAGATACTTCTTCACTGGGACAAGGACAAGAAACTATGCTTTCAGAATATAACATTTTTGTTAACTGAAGTCTTGTCAATGAGGGAACATCACTTTGATTTTCTGTAAGATGTTGGATTAGAGTCATCACTAAGAACGACTTTAACACACACCTACATTCTGTGGATGCATCTTACTATTAATTACTCTAACCAAGCTTCTCAGCATTACAAGACTAATTTAGCATTCAGCTTTTTTGTCCAATGTTAGAATTTATTATAAGACTAAATTAATAATAATTTACTGTTGTAGGGTTTATATGGTCTTTTACTAATTAAGAGAAGTCCATTTAAGAAATACAACCTATCCTTAAGGCAGTAATAAGTGCCTGGGAGACACAATGGAATTCCCATTTATGGGCCTTACACTTTCAAGTCGCAAAAGCACATTTTTAGAGGTCTTGTAAAATCCCTTACTCTAAGGCTTGAAGCAGTTTTGGCAGCGCACAAACACCAACAAACGAGCCTTTTAGCCAAGGACGGGTGTAATAATTCCGCTCATTATATAAGAAACTAAAACTTGGTGGAAGTAGAGGGAAAAATATGAAACTAAAATCAAAGATTGCAAGTAATTTAGTAAAAATGATCCCAGGTAGAAAATGCTACCTAATTACTGATTAAATCAGTGGGAGCACTTCTTACCCACATGCAGAGGAGGTAGTTATAAAAGACAGCAGGAAATCAGCAACTGTAGAAATCTTTTCATGTGCATCTCTGGGAAAATATCTTTTTGAAATACATGCTTAAAACACATGTACCTTCTCTTGTCCTGTCTGCCCCTTAAGCTGCGAGAAACCGCCTCTGTCCGCTGATCAATGGACCCCGACCCTGACTCTAACCCTTTAATTAACGCTAAGCAGAATTGATATTGTCCTTGCAACATTGGAATTTCATAAATGCACGAATGGCTTGGCGCGCCAAAGAATAACGTCACAACAATGTGATTGGTCACTTGCAATGTTGATCGCACACAACACCAACACGACGATATCAGATCATCCATCCGACTAGCAGAGCCTGAAATAATTCAGCAGCTTGGTGGTCACAGAATCCTGATCCACAAACAGCCCAACATCCAGGCACCAATCATCTGGGAAATTGATCCTGGCAAAGACTAACACTCCCATGATGAGTTTTGGTAGGTTTATTTGGTGATGACTAAGCATCAGTATGTGACCAGAGAGAACATGTGTTTTTGTTCACCTGCATGGTCATACGTATAATTATACAAACCGTTCTACAAATTCTACAAGTTCTACAAACTGAGGTGTGAAACTGTGCAGGTCCTCATGACTGATATTTATGTTTATTTTCATTTGTTTGCAGGGCAGAACCTGCTAATTGGTCAATGATTCCTTATCTTTTCTGCACTTTTCTCAGACTCCTGTTCCACGTATGTGTGTGTGCACTTTCTAAACCTTTCTCATTTCTCTGCCTTCACCATCATATTTTCTCTGTTCTCTCTGTGTATAGTTGGAGCATGGTTTTTATTTGAATTATAGAAATGTTTCGCCTAAAGACAATTAAGACAGTGAGATTCGGGAGGAGATAAAGACACAAGAGATTCATAATTACCTAATTAAAAACAAGATCAACAAGAATAATTGAAACCAGATATTTGTACTACAAAGCAGGATTTTGTCTTATTCGGCTAACTTCATAGTTTACCCTGCGTTTTCTGTACTATGAAGATGGTTCACTACTTACCTGGGTAAACGGTGGTCCCTCGTTTATCACAGGAGTTACGTTCTAAAAGTAACCTGCAATAGGTGAAATCCGCAAAGTAGCCAGCTTTTTAAAAATTAGTA
The DNA here is from genome assembly GCF_000239375.1 of Pundamilia nyererei. Classification (NCBI taxonomy): domain Eukaryota; kingdom Metazoa; phylum Chordata; class Actinopteri; order Cichliformes; family Cichlidae; genus Pundamilia; species Pundamilia nyererei. The sequence goes on along the minus strand of NW_005187406.1, from coordinate 7,995,893 downwards.
TAGCTGTTTTAAGGCTGTAAAGCCCCTCACTACACACTTTATACACTTTTCTCAGACAGGCATGAACATTTTCACACTTTTCTCTCTTGTTTAAACACTCTCAAAGTTCAAACATTCGTAGAAAATTAAGTCCAGTATTATAGAATGAAACGCCAAACGCCATAGCCACTACCAAACAACTGAGTTATTTTTACACACCGGCCAGCATCTGGCCAATCCACCACCTTTCATTGTTTATACCGTTACAAAAGAAAAAAGAAAAGAAAAAATCATCGGCCCATAAAAACAAAAAATCACCATCGGCCCACCGAGCAAATGCCTGGTATGCCCGATGGCCAGTGCAGATATGGTCGTGCCATCATCACAGCTGGTACGCGTGCCTAGGGTTGCCGACTCCTGCAATAGAGGATATAATGGGATCGGAATCACTAACTTCTTAAAAATTCCCATCCCTACTTGCAAACTTTGCACATCAATAGTACCATGCCACAGCTCCGAATGTAAAGCATATGTAGCTTAAACTTGCAACATACACCAGGTAGTTGGTTTGGATCAAGGAACCGTTCTGGAGTTCATTTGGAGCCCCACCGAGACCACCTTCTCCACAGGGTCTTGGTGCATTTGTTTCACTCAACACTCAAGTTTGATTACTGTGTTCACATATGCACAAGCTGGGAAAATATGTTTTATGTGTGCAAGCTTTCAAGCTATGCTAAATAAAAACAAATGCCAGAAACTGTGTTTCATGTTGTTACAGGAATCTGCATGTATTCAGTTGGGAATGGAGAAAATGTTGAAATGATTGATTCTAATTTGCTGTTAAGTCTCTTTCACACTGCTGGAATTGCAGCTACAAGAACACAGAACACACACTGTGGAACAGTAAGCTTTAATTTTTTAAATGGGTCCAGTTTAAAGTTGTAGTGCTCTATTGTGCATCAATCACTATAGAAATACACAGCGGCATAGAGAGTACACTGAGCAATAAAATCATTAATTTGAATTAAAATGTTTATTTTACTGCTCTGTGCACTAAATCACCAGAATAACAATTTGCTGTTACATTCATCTCTTGTCCTTTTTACTTTATATTTTGTTGGCCTGTAAAAAGCATTATTTGTAAAGCAGCATGGCATTGTGGTGGTTATCACTGTTGCCTCATGGCAAGAAGGTCCTGGCTGTGGCCTTTCTGTGTGGATTTTGCATGTTCTCCCCAGTTTTGTGTGGTTTGTTTCCAGGTACTCCAGCTTCCTCCCACAGTCCAAAGACATGCATTTAGTGAGGTAAGGTTCATTGATCATTCTAAGTTGCCCAAAGGTGTGAGTGCAAATGGTCGTCTGTCACGATGTGAATAGAATGGGATCAATGGGTTCAAGTCCCCCCGTGACCCTGATAATAATAAGAATATATATTTTGATGTTATATTTTTAAGTTCTTTAGAGATTTTTTATTAACATTTTATCATCATC
>NW_005187406.1:7991666-7994236 GCF_000239375.1 Pundamilia nyererei | reverse complement strand
TTCCCCTCCCTGCTGCTCCTTGCTTGGTCCTGCCTTGCTAGGCGTTTTTCTTGTGGTTGCTGGCCTGCTCCCATGGAGGTTGTGGTCTGAGGTGCCTTGGGCCTCTTTATCATTCAGTGGGGGCTCCACTGGATGTTGGGCGGTACCTGGATCCCTGGACCCCGTCCTTTGCACGTACCAGGGTTGGCTGCCCACTGCCTCAGGTTCTTTGGCACTCCTGCCCTTTCGCTGTGGGTGCTCAATCTGGGGCTTCCCTCTGCTAGGATGGACGCACAGTTGTCATCGAGATGTGTGAGTTCAGGTCCTCGCTACTCTTCAGGGGCTGTGGATGGGCCAAGGTCTCCTGGGTCTGGCTCTCCAGACTGCATTGTAGCAGTCTCTCACCCTCATTTTTAGGTGTGATTCATGGAAAAAGCTCATACACAGACCCGCACAGTCTCTGTCTCGCTTTCTCTCTCTGTCACTCACACACACACACCTGTTTGTGCACCTCCCTTTGTTTTGTCTTTCAGACACTTTATAATTTTTTTAGTGTGTTTTGTTACAGATGCAGCAGTTGGAGATCCAGCGGCATGCTGTTGGCTTCATCCTTCATCACTTTCTCTTTTTCTTTGTGTCCACTTTCTTTTTCTATTCCTCCGCCTTCTTCTGCCATCTTTCACCAACCTGCCGTTCACCCTTTCCAGCATGATACTCGCTCTGATAAAAATATGAATAATAAAATAAAATTAATAAATAAAGCAAAAAAGATTAAGATTTGAAACTGAATATTAAAACATTAAACAAAGGGTGAATGTATATTTTTGCAACCTTATTTCATTGAGCCAGAATTAGGGAATAAAATTGCTATTCCATATAAGTAGCAAGGATACCTTTCTTGTTTTGCTGTTGGCGCAGTGTAAATGTGTGTCTGTCAAGACTGGTGGACAGACTGCGCTCTTGTCTTTGTGTGCAATAAAAAGAAAAGTAATGTCCATATTCACAAGGTAGCCTGCGCCACTATTATCCTTCTCCAGCAAACAAACGGAAATCAGCTGATTGTAGTGCAAGCTCATAAGAAAAATCAATAGGCAATGGCAATGCAGTTATTATTTGTTTGTCTGCATTTGTTTGATGACTTGTAATACTGTATTTAAATATGTTGGTCAATCTAAATTCCTACTTCAAAATAATCTTTAAACTTGCTGAGTGTAGAATAAAGGAGCTAAGGTTCAGTCAATAATTCTTTCATCAATACTTGCTTCACTGAATTAATCAAAAAACTTTAAATCTTCTAATAATTCCTTTTGTGTTATTTAAGCAGTATCCCTGGTCATTTGCATTTGTACCCCATCAAAATTTTTGATGAAATGAGATCCAGGCAAGCGGGTTTTCTGGAAAACACTTCTTGTCTTATGTCTTCAGGGAGAATAAGAACACAGTAAAACCTGTAAACCTGTAAAGTAAATCATATCCCAACTGCAATTACTATTGTTACTTAACAGCTAAGAAATCTGTGGAATATGTTCCCAGGTCAATATTGCTGTGAAACTGTATTCTGTTCTTCGCTGGCAGAACTGTAAACAAACGATGCAGAGACTGCCAGTCGTAATTGGCATCACGGAGATATGAAATCAGTTGGACTAGCCAGAGAATCTGATGCTTTGAAACCCAAAACAGCACAAGGTCATTGCTCTGCTCATTTTCGCATTGTGGCAGATGGTAGAATAAGGGAATGGCAGATGGAAAATGAAGGATTAATCCAAAAATTAATATCCTCTCTAAGTGACTAGAAGTGAAAGTTGTGCTAATTCAAACTTTTATATTGACGGTGATTAAAAACTCCACATAATATGGAAAAGGGTAACTCATACAGATAAACCTACAGTGACCTGGCTCAGTTTCAGCACCAAAGTGTTTTCTTCTAGAACCAGAAAAAAATCTCTCAGGAGCACATCTTTCTTAGTTGGTGGCCATGGATAAACACAGCAGAGTATATATCAGCTAAAGAATCTCAGGACATGGATCTAGTAGAGACTACTACTACTACAATTAGAAATTAGTTTCAGAAAGATCACTGTGTTCATCTGGATGCAGTGGGAGAAATGTTTAATAGTTTATCAAAGTGACTTCTTGAGTCTCAGCAGGTTTCCTCAACCTGATAAACAGGACAGTTACATAATGACCCAAAAATAGCACCTCTGCCTAACAATGAGCAACAAGCTCACATTAGCCAGGTTTAACCATACTTTTACTACAAAGATATTCAAACATATCCACTTTGAATATCTTTCTGGCCTTGTGTATTTTGCTGCCACAAGTAAAGCTACTTAGATTTTTAGATTAGGTTTTCCTACAGGTACATGGAGCTCAAAAGAAGGTGAAGAAATCCTGTCTGGAGGAGGAACATGTGAACAATAAATGATTTAGTACTGTTGTGCAATATAAATACACATAACTCATTTGTGCTAAGAACACAAAAAGAGATGGTGTTATACAGTGGGGCAAAAAAGTATTTAGTCAGCCACCGATTGTGCAAGTTCCCCCACTTAAAATGATGACAGAGGTCAGTAATTTGCACCAGAGGTACA
>NW_005187406.1:7986755-7990328 GCF_000239375.1 Pundamilia nyererei | reverse complement strand
TTTCACATTCTGTCTCTCACAGTTGAAGTGTACCTCTGGTGCAAATTACTGACCTCCGTCATCATTTTAGGTGGGGGAACTTGCACAATCGGTGGCTGACTAAATACTTTTTTGCCCCACTGTATATAACGACTCCCTTGAACAGCTAAAAGTAACAAATGTCAACTTATGTGTTTGGTGTTGTCAATATATAAAGTTTGTCTTCGATGTCACTGCAATGCTTTCTGTGCATGTTCAGACTTTGTCTTGTATAGAAAGTAAGCCTGCGCACTGTGAATTTTATGAAGTGTAGACTTACTAACCTATTTACTGCTATGTCACACAGTATATGCACAGTATATGTCACACAGTATATGCACAGTATATACCTATACTGTGGTTTCTAAAAGCAACAATGTCATTTACAGTTAATTGTGGAATATCTTTTTGGACAATTTTCATTTCATTTAAAGTTTTAAGTAAATAAGTATAAGTTTACTTGAAGTCCAAATTTAGATGATTGTTTTTTACTTTTAAAGTCATTTTTAAAACATTTATCTTCTTCAGTTTTGTTTTGTTGTTTTAGTTTTTGTGTGCTTATATATTACAGATTGCAGCTGTAACAGTTCTTTTTATTTTATGCTATATTATGTTTTTAAAGCTAACTTGAAAAAAGTTGCTTTCCCTTTGCTATCCCCCGATGAAGTTCTGACTAATGTTTCTTCATGGAACAAGGTCTCATTACAGGACTTGACACTTCAGAGTTATGGTGACATTTGCAGCAACTTAATCTTGTCAGGAGCAATGAGTGGGTCAATAGCTGTTCATTAGTATTGACCATAGTACTTAAAAGCCTTCATCTTTAACTTTGGTGTATGGGACACACACTGCCAGGTGGGATAAGCTCCAGCCCCTCATAGCCCTAAATTGGATAAGAGAAAGAAGATGGATGGATGGATGGATGGATGGATGCATGCATGGATGGATGGATGGATGGCCTGTCAAGGAGCATCTAATCAGTTGGCAGTGATTGCAAAACTAATCAATAAGCATCTAGGTCAAAAGTCTTTAGTGAAATGCTTCCTGTGCTCTTTGCTCATTCCCCTGGAGTTAACAGACCAATGACAAGATAAATGGAGCCATTCAGAATAATGAGTACCACAAGTACATAGGTCAAAAGCTCTTTTTAGTATTAAATTAGTGTGAGGGTACTGAGTCATGGCTATTAAGTCAGTTGAAGGGTGAAATTAGCACACAGCGTGAACCTGTGAAATTTAGGACAGCGCAGTGGTAATTGGCTGAGATGCTTTAGCTTCTAACCTGTTTTTGTGCACAGGGGGAGCGAGGGCAATTTGCCATGAAAATGCTCTGCCTGATACTGCCTGCTGAGACAGTGGTTGTGTGCTGGACTGAAAAAGGTTAGTTTATTCAACATTTTACCTGTAATTAATGTTCTGATTGAGTCCTTCTTTATAGTCTAAAAAATACTTCTTAACCTGTAGATCACAAAGTAGTTGTAGCAGGGTCACAGGAAGACAAAAAAGGTTAAGCAAAAGCATGCTGAAATTATGATTTTATTCACAGGAATGAGTGTACAAAATAGAGTGCAAAATGGCCAAGGATTGAAATGACGACACAAAAAATCAAAACGAGAAACGGCAGAAGTGAAAATGTGATAAAAAGTATTCTAATTGCGATTATGACTTTTTATATAAGTTGTGGAAACATTAGATATCGATTGGCTCACAACCAATGTACAGCTGAGCAGCAGGAGTGATTTAGATCACTGTTAGTGTAGCTGTAATCAACAAGTCATGCCGTCACTTTGTTGTAATTGGATGTAAAGGCACATGTATTTGCTTATTTTCTATCTTTGCAGTTGTTTCTCATTAGGACATTTTTGCATCTTTGTCGTGTCTCATGTTTCATTACGGTCACTTTAGGCATTATATTTCTGTTGTTGTTTGTTTCATCATGTAGTTTTCCTGTCAGGTTGGGCATCTTTCCTATTAGTTTTGCATTTCTTATTTTGTGTTAAAAAGTTTCCATGGGTTCCCTGAGCCTTCAGCTCCTTGACCTGATCCTCTGATGAATTTGTAAGTTTGCTCATTTACAAAGAAATGAACAGTATTTTTATTATAGTTTAATTTTAATGGACAGACAATACATCAACCAAACACACAGAAAGAAAATATTACATAAAAGTTATAAATTAATTTGATTGAACACAGACATAATTCTGTTTGGGGTTTTTTGTTTTTGTGTTCATGTGACAGACATTAAGTCAATCAATCATTTATCCTCCTAATCTCATCACCCACAGAGTAGAGCTCCATGTGAAAGATGGGAGAGCAGCAGAAAACTATGAAGGTAAAATGCAAAATATGAGAGCTTGTAGAAATAGTGAGAGTGTGTCGAAAAATTGTATCTTGAAATTCTCACACACATTTGTGAAATTTAAAATTTTGAGTTACAGAAAAATTATTCAAAAGTGTGCAGATTGATTTACACATGTATACAGATATCTGCAAACTTGTAATTCAAATTTTACTCATATTTATTTATTTATTACGTACAACCTCAGGTCTGTGATTACAGCCTCTGATATCTCAAACACACAATGATACCAACCTAAGGAATAGGACGTTTGTTTCCTTTGATGCAGGCTGAATGGATGAAAAGCATGAAAACAACTTTAAACACTTGGTTTCAAACATGACTGTAATGCAAGGATTAGTCTCTTTAGTGCTACCAACAAATCTCTCCATACTCTTTTAGTATATCTTTGTAAAATAAACAAATAATTTATTTTCAAAATGTTATTGATTTACTATAGCGCACACAAAAGACATACATTAGACATTATACAGACAGTATACATTTGACCGTTGTTTTTAAGTGAATAATATAATAAGGTTTTTATGCCAATAGTTAAATGCTGAGAGATCAGAGAGGTCCATGTGTTGACCTAAGCTATGATAGCCTTGTCATCATTTGTCAGGTCTGTAAATGCCATTAGCATTTATCTTTCGTCGTGCCACTGAGGAAGCTCACAGTTAATAGAGATATAGGCTTTAGAGATCAGCTCAAATACATCTCAGAGCAAACTACTCCCCTTCTGTCCCTGCAGTCGCCTTTTGTCTGAAAGCCATTATAATACATAATTATAGTCCCTGGTAATAATTGTTAGAAGGATATCATACACCTATTACAGCAGAAATTATCAGATACTTGCACTCCTAAAGGAGTGTTAAACCGATTTCATGTGAGTGATATAAAGTGTTCTGGAATGTGTTGAGTAGCCTACGATACAGCAGAGACACATTACTTCCTTATAGGTATATTAGGGATATTTGAGAACGATCTTGGGTTTATTGTTAGAAGAAATGTAATATTTTCACAATAATCTCAAGGGGGAGAGATCTGGATTCTTACACGGAGCTCAAATCCTGTAAAAATATGAAGCGTGAACAATTATCAGTTACTAGCTCCATTCTGAGGAGTAGATAGCAGGATGGTGGTTTTTACAGCAGTGGTTCTGTGTGTGTGTGTGTGTGTGTGTGTGTGTGTGTGTGTGTGTGTGTGTGTGTGTGT
>NW_005187406.1:7971068-7986735 GCF_000239375.1 Pundamilia nyererei | reverse complement strand
TGTGTGTGTGTGTGTGTGTGTGTGTGTGTGTGTGTGTGTGTGTGTGTGTGTGTGTGTGTTGCTCTCCCCTTCCTCTGCACAATTTGTCTTCCTCCCTCAAACTGAAGGTGTTTCCGCTCATAATCGTGGGCATCGTTTATAAAGAGGAAGAGGGGGAGAACCAGAAGAGCTGTTTGGCCATTCGAGGCAGTGTGTGCACTGTGTGTGGATGTGAGAGGAGGACTCCTTGTCATTGCATTACTCCCATAGGGTGAGGTGTTCAAATAGTGTGTTGTTTAGCAACAGACATGCACCAGATTTACTGGTTGGAGATTGTTTTGAGTTCTAGTTAGTATGACATTAATAAAATAAACCATGTTTTTTGTTGCCTGTGATTACCTTGGCCTCCAACTCCTTCTTTCAACCCGTAGACCTTCTTTTTCTCTATATAGAAGTATACTTGCAGTAGACTTGGTAAGTCCTTGTTTTCCACTTATATTAGTTCGTAGGGAAAAAAGAACTCTAAGAACTCTAAAAACAGTCTAAGGGGGGCACTTGTGTACTGGCCTTGGCTACAGCAATGTTTTTATGTTTTTTTAAAAAAAAAGGAAAAGAAAAATGATGATATACTGTCCACTTTCACTCTGTGTCTCTTAATAAGCAGTAAGTGGTTCCTCATTGTTTGATAGCTGAACTGAAATGGGAAAACTGACCTGTCAGCTGTAATGTTAGGGTCTGTAGAGCATTTATTAAATAAGAACAGTGTGGGGGAGAGCTTGTTTGAATCAGGTGCACCACTTGTTTACCAGAGTCTATTAAGTCTACTAGCAGCAACCGACCACTCAGCCCAGCCCCTATGAGAGTGGTTTATGTTTTTTCACTTGTTTTTTTTAGAGTAGGGCTCCATCATGTAAATCTTTATATATCTAGTGTTTCATGTTCACTTTAAAGAAACCTGTCTGGTCAGGATAAATGAGTTCTGTAATGACCTTTGCTTAGAATTGTAATGTCTGCATTTATGAGAGAAAGTGTCTATAATTAGGTGCTCGAGAATCTTAATTTGATTTTAACAGCAGGATGGTCGTTGCAGTATTCATAGAAAGATCGGAAAGAGAAGTTATGAAGGTAGTCATAAATTCTTTGAACATAAACAAGGGAGAGAGGGCCAGCCAGAAAAAAAAAGCCATCTGGACCAGGTGCTTTGTTATTGGACATTTTATTAAGAGTGTACAATTGTTCTTCTGGAGTATATGGGTTTATCTAAAGTCTTGGCCCATTAAATGAGGTGAATCTGTGAATACCTTCCAGATTTGGGTTATGGTCAGTGGTAGAGAACTTTATATAAAACATTTTTTTACAACTGCAGAATTATGGGAAGATTCATATATAGAGCTTTTTTACTGTATTTGAGCCTTCTATACAAATTGCCACAATCACACCTTCTTACTAAGTGCTTTCTATTTAACATTTACATTTTAATAGATGCGTCTGAGAGCAACTTGGGGTTTAGTATCTTGCCCAAGGATATTTTAGCAGCCAGCATTCAAAATACTGCACCAGCCTTCCAATTACTAGATGTCTTGCTCTACTTCCTGAGCTACAGCCGTGGATTTGTTTTCTTAAATCACACAGCACCTTTTCAGAAGGATTTTTTGTGTATGTGCTTTCTAGTAACTTAATTTATTCTTCCAAAATCTTTTTTCTAGTTTGGTGTCTTTTATATATATAAATTTGATGTCTTTCTTCCTGTTGTTTGAAGTATTTAAGGAACGCCTAGAGAAGAAGCACATTAAAGTCGTGGAGTGACCTAGCCAGTCTCCAGAACTCAGCCACATAGAAAATCTGTGGAGGGTGTCGAAGCTTCAAACTGCTGAGCAGCAGCCAAGAAACCGAAAGGATTTTAAAGAGTTTCTGCAAAGAGGTCCTGAGATGTATGCAAACTACTGGTGACCAACTACAAGAAACCTCTTACCACTGCTTGCCAACAAGGATTCCATCCCTGTTTTGCTTGGTGATTCAATTCTTATTTTACTGAGTGACATAAATAGTTGGTTGTGACAGGAATCAATGTAATATTCCAAGTTTCCCAGAGCCCTTATCTGTGATGTGTCGGAAGGTTTTCCGACACATCACAGATGAGAAAAGTTTTAGCAGAGAAAATTGTGTCAGAAAGGGCTGTGTCGGGAAAAATTTTCTGACACAATTTTCTCTGCTAAAACCTTTCTCATCTGTTCTCATCTTTGCCTTTTGACAGTGGAGCAGATCAGACTCAAATCCAGGCCACTGCACTCTGGCCATGTGACATATGGTCACCTGCTCAATTTTGTTTATATTCTTCTTCTTTTTGTTGATGGTTTTTGGGAGCCTGTTTGTAAACCAAGTTTTCCAAAAGGGAAAATAAAACGAACTGAACTGAAGGATGCATCATGATGTTGGGTTGTTTGCTGTCAGTTGTACTCGTACATTGCAAAAAGTAGATGAATAATGAAGGACTACCTCCAACCTCCACCTAAGATCAACAGCTAAACAACTGAAAGTTTGACATAAATGAGTCTTCCAACAGAACAATGATCGTGAACACACCTCACACTGGTTTAGAATGGATAAAGCAGGCAAGCTTCTGGTATGGCCTTCCAAAAGCCCTGACCCCAACTCTGTAGAGAATCTGTGGACTATGCTTTAAAGCCAGTACTTTCCTGTACCAGGAAACAATGACTTAAAATAATCCAGACAGGATGAGAAAAATGCATGACAAACAATTTGATATAATGTAACTGAACTTTGCAGTTTTTCTTAAGCAATAAAACATGAGTGAACCAGGTTTAACATCAGCATCTAAAGTGAAACCTGCATCAACGGAACCCAAGGTTCCTGATAGAAGATTTAGAAAATGCGGCAAGGGGACCTACACCGTAAAAAAAAAAAAAAAATCCTAAAAAAAAACAGTAATATTCCGGCAGCTGGGGCGCCAAAATAATACCATGAAACAACAGAAAATAACTTTCCCATGAAAATACGGTTATTTTCAGTAATGACAATACAGTTTGTTACCCTAATTCTACATGGGATTTTGCCTTTTTCAAGTGCTTTTAAACATTTAATTAGGAACAATTTAATGTGATTAAACAATGAAATTACCTATAAACAAGGTCGTTGAATGCGGCAATATGAATAATAATACTTAAATGTACAGAAATATACAGTTAACAGTTGGTTTAAATAATAATGGATTGCGTTCATATAGCACTTTATGAGACCCTCAAAGCGCTTTACAATTCCACTTTATAATTCCACCCTGGCCATCACCAGGTGATAGGTGAAGTGTCGGGGCTCGAACCCCGTTGGCATTACAAGGCGAAATGCCTTGAAATGTAAAATCCCAGTCTATTTATGTGAATTTAATGATATTCTAGAAGAACAGTCTAAAACTGTAAAATACACAGTAAAATACTTTTATATTACAATTTTTTTTAGAGTTTATATTACCTTAGGTACAAATCGGTTGGGGGCACAAACAAAGACTTCTGTTTTTCCATTAAGTTATTAGTCATCCAGCCTTTAATAGTGCCTTAGCACTTCTGCAAAATCTGTAGCTTAGAACATTCTTGGGGCTTAAAAGAGATATATAACTCAATGTCATCTGCATAATGTTCTTAAAACTGCTCAAAAAGGGCTGAAAATATAAACAGAAACAATAGGGGCCTCAAAACAGGACTTTGTGGTACACCATAGGCAAGAGAAGTGGAAGAAGGCCTTTATTGTAAGCAGCAGCAGATTATTAAAGTCATCAACTTTGTTATGAGAGGATAAATAAATTAAAGCATAAGAAGGTTTTACAGCAGTAGAAGAATTTAGGGTACGAGAACTAACCACAGGGTGAAGTGGAGACAGAAGACCAAGAAAAGTCCAAGTTGAGAAAAATACAATGATGATTAGAAATAAAAACAAATATGATCAAATGTTGATATTTACCCAGAGTAAAAACAAGCTCTAGTGTGCATCCTTTGGTCTGTTTGGGCTAGGTGGATGATAAACAGAAACACAGTCAAAAGGATCCCGATTCCCCACCTTAATCAGCTGTAATTTTGCTGAACAACATGCGAAATGTTCTCCAAATAGCAGCAAGATCTCTGAGATATTTATCTCGAGGTCAGGCCACATGATCATTTTTAACCAAGGAAAAACAATGAATTAGGGAGTTAAACATATTCCACATGCATACCGGCTCTTTTCTGTCGTTATTGCACCAATTATTTTCTTCTACTTTGGTGCTCCAAAAGTAGTAAACTTTCACATGGGCTAAAAGAATAGTCCACAAATAGTGACTGAATTTGAAATTAAAATTTTGAATTAAGGCAGGGTTCATTGGTCATTCCCAAAGGCTTCAATATGGATGATAAAACAGCATTTGAAAGGATTACCTAATAAAGGTTTGTGTGCCAGAGCCTGGAATTTATGATTGAACACAGTGCGTGTACACAAAGCGCACCAGAGTAGACATGAGGAAAATTAGGCATGATCCAAATTAGAGAATTAAATTAGAGATCCACCTTAGATTGCGAGAGTGACTCTGGTCCATTTGGATCCACCAGGGTTTTGGATAGCATAAAAACCTGAGACTTGCATGGCTGTAAAAAAGAAAAAAAGATACATATTTTGACTGAGCAGAGTTTGGATCAAGACCAACACCATTAGTCAGTACCAGAAATTTCCACCAGTTAGAAAACACGAATCAAAGCAAAATACCTCTCAGCCAAAAATGAGCATTTATTACATTTGTTTACCATAATCTCATGTGTTTGTCCAACAATGAACAGCATCAGAAATAAAGGAAAAAGGAATCATTGGAGTAAAAGTCTTCAGTCACCCCAGAGCTGAGGTAGCTTCTCCATGCTACACAGCCATTTCGTTTCTATCAGGGTTGGGTCATTTCAAAAGTGCCACTGAAGCCTGACTTTATCTGGCAATCCACATTACTCTCTCTGGTCACACATAGCACTCAGCCAGACTGGGCAGAAGAAAAATGCTTCACACTTTCTTTTATTTATACACCCACTCGTGATTTTTATAACTAGAAATGAGCAAATTTTATCCAGCAGAGACATTACCTAACTTAACAACAGCAACAAACAAGTCTGCATTTGCTTGATTATCCTTCTACATGACACTTGAGAACGGTATCTAAACTGTATGAATTCTCTGAATGATTTCTGATATAATACTTTCTTTGGCATTATTTACCAGAGTTTGTCAGCTGACAGAGCAGCCAACTGGAGCGATGCATCTTTCACTCCATCATGGGTAATGGAGTGGAGACAAAGGAGTAAATGGGCTGGAGGAGAGGTACCATTGATAGAGTAACACAAGGGCCCAAGGTAGCATACCATTTATTCAAGTTTATATGAAGCGGAAACATTGTGCAAGGTTGCTGGACAAAAGCTGCTGACTCATTAGGCTCATAGTTTAGGGACTAAACAGAGATGTTAAACTGAAGGAGGGGTGGAAGCCAGCATACTCTACATGTCAGTTTCCAGTCAGAAGCTATGATACTTTAAACTCCCACACACATACTCAGATAGATAGATAGATAGATAGATAGATAGATAGATAGATAGATAGATAGATAGATAGATAGATAGATAGATAGATAGATAGATAGATAGATCATGCTTAATGATTTTCATGTCTGCTGTTAGGATCTTTCTTCTGCTATCCTTGCAGCATGTCTTTTATTTCAAAAATGTATAATGGAGGGGTTTAACTGAGCCATACCACTAAAATATATATTACTGCAGCATAGGTCTTCTTTTCACTATAGTCTGTATAACGAGAACCACTAAACTATCCAAGTCAGTTACCCAGTGACATGAAGGTCAGTCAGTCTAGAAGATTAGAGAAAGAAGGGGTGGCTGTAGCTCAGGCCTTGGAGCAGGTCATCCACTGATTGGAAGGTTGGTGGTTCGATTCCCGGCTTTCCTGTTGTCTGCATGCCATATTTCCTTGGGTATGGGGTTGTTCAGGGTTGCTCTCTGATCAGAGTGTGAATGCTAGATAGGCACCAACAGTTTAGAAAAAGTGCTGGTGTGATTGGGTGAATGAATTAGTTGTATAAAGTGCTTTGAGTGTTCAGATAGAGTAGAAAAGCACTATATGAGAACCAGTCCATTTACCAAGAAAGTTCCATATTTGAATGTAATTGTTAGTAGTGTATCCATCAGATGTCCATTAGTGGGTAAATTGATTTAGGTGAGAATGAAGTTATTAAATTTTTTTCATTTATGCTTTATTTACACTCTTGCTACCTAATTAACCCCTTAGAATCCGCCAAGTCACTGGTGACCTGTATAACATAAAGGTTGGTCTCGAGTCAGACGCTCACAAATTTTCAGAAAGTGTTACCTTTCAAATAAATTCTCATGTTTTTGACTTTTTATTTTTCTATTACAAGCTTTTCTGTTTGTTTGTTAATAGGCAAAAATTCTATAAAAGGAGTGGATGTTAGCCCATACAAAACACTAACGCTAGATTAGGGTTGTGGTTTACCTGGGAGACCTTAAGTCATGTGTGTTATTTCATTATGCTGATGTTTTCAACTTTCCTTTCTGCATGTATCATCCACCACTCATATGTGCCATGCAGCGGTTAAACTATCAGAAGCTAGCAGGACCATTGTAAAGGATCTAATCAGAGCACAGAGGACCACTTCAGCCATGAATCCTGGGTTTTTCCCTCTGTGGGTTTTCTTTTGTGCGGTTCACCAGGGAGGTATTCCAGTGGATGAGTGACACGACACGTAAATTCTCCCTCTTCCTCTCCTTCTTTCTCTCTGTCCACCTGTCATTGTTTCATGCTGTCTCTTTATCTCACTGTGAGGAAGAAGACACTTGTCTCCTTCCTGTCATGTGTTATTGTACAGCAGCATAAAGGGACATCGTCCAGCAGCAGTGCAACTGGAAGCCACATACAGAGAAGCCTTTGCAGAACACTTCAAGGGCCTGTCATTCTCTGCATGTTGAGGACAGCAGGGAGCAGGACAATTCATGTCCAAGGAGCTGTGGTGCAGGATTTGAATAGAATTCTGTGAATGGCAGTTAGTCTGGTGAAGCCAAGCCAGAAGGTGATGCACAACAGCCTGTGTGCCTGTACAACAATAAGGAAATGCACGTGCTCTCACCTCGGGGGATGTGTATGTACAATGCATTCATATCTGCACCTATTTCCATTTATTTGTGCATGTCTGCCAGCGTGCGATTAGGAAATCATGCTCCTTGTCTATCTGTGAACTCCCTGAGAGTGTTTTCAACAACTGAATCAAAGGCTATTCCCAATTTGTTTGTGTGGATCACGCAACCAAGACGCAGCTGAGTGGAATGTTAAAAAAGGTGCCCTGGGGGAGCCCTAGTCTCCAACGTTACCAGTGAGGAGTGAATGCTTAAGTGCTGGTGCTGAAGCTGCAGACAGCAGAAGGAGGAATAGGGGTAGCCAACTTCTACTTTCCTCTTTGGGGATATTCCCAAACCCCTGAGAGCTGCACTGTTTGTGTATTTTTGATGAAGTTCTGTTTCTCCACTGGGGGCTTGTATTGTGAATTCTAAGCAAACAGAAGAGGATCAGACAGCATGGTGATGAAGAATGAGTAGACCAGTGTAAATTTATGTGCTTTCTGACTGCTGATTTCAGAGGCAGGATGTATGGTAACCAGCAGACCAGCTCCTCAAAGGCCAGATTTAAGATTCCCCCATGCTGCTGCTTAGATTATGACTTAAGGGTATAAGCTGACCTCCGATAAAATGCCAGAGGGCAACTTCCTCATGTATTTCAAGTAGTCCTGTTCCTAGTGAAAGGTAATTCTCTAAGCATAACTGCATCCCTGAACAGAAAAGGACTACAGGGAGCAAGAGGATGACAAATATAATTTAACTTTATATGCATTTAAATCAGGGTCAGGAAGGGTTTCTAAACCTATAGTCACGAGTAATGGAATACCACTAGTACCAATCTGATTTTGTAAATCTGTCAGATGAATTTCAATGAAAAACTATGTCTGGATGGAAAAAAAAGATATTTCACTGTAAAGTAAAAATTAGACTGTGGAAATCTGAGCTAACAATATGTGTGGTAATGTTACAGATGTCAAATGCACTTCAGTGGAACAAGAAGTGCTTTTTAAACATGTGCAGATACAAAGCAGAAAGTTCCCACCCCCTGCCACCATGGTCCTGAGTCACAGCCTGTTACAGCAGCTCGCATAGATGGTTTTTATATTTATTTTGATAACTCTCTCAGCTGATAAAGCTAATTTATGCTACTTGAGATAGTTTTGGTTTTGCAAGTCTTGTTAAGTCAAGTTATACAAGTTGTTTTGTAGCATTATACTTTTGGCAATGGAGAAAATTCCCCAGCTGGCAATTCTACTGCCCAGAGGAAGGTTTCATGAGCCCGGGAGCAGTTTGGGGTGTAAAGACTCTCAAAGTAATATGCTACATTATGTTTTTCAGTAATGCAGTGACGTAACGCATTACTGTGCTAAATTCAACGGTTGCATTACAGTTACAACGATGCCGTTACTCCCGTTACAAAGCTTCTACAGTTATTATGGCATGCATAAAAATTATCACACTTTCATTCAGAGGAGGGACTCCAATATCTATTTCAATTCAATTCAGTTTAAATGGGTTTATTTATATATCACCAAATCACAGCAACAGTGCTTTATATTTGAAGGGAAAAACCCTACAATAATACAGACGGAAATGAAGAATGCTTATCAGCTTTCCACTTCTCTATGGATTATTCTCCTTGTCCTTCTGTCCATCTTGGTTTTGTTGTGAAAACTGCAGTAATCTACACTGAATAATGTATTATGTAATGGAATTTTCAAGATTTGCCTCTTTGCATTGATCTAAACTCTGACAAATACACTTAATTATTTCACATCAATCTTTTTCTAGCAGTTATTTCCACTGAGTTTGCTCAATACAGTAATAAGTGATAACTTAACTATAAATTTCTCCTCGCCCACATCTGTACGTCTATCTGTCCATCCTTCCTCTCTCCCTCTCTCCCTCTCTCTATAGTTCCCTTCACTTTGTCTCTTCTTGTTGTTTTCTTCTCTTCTCTGGGGTTCTGAAGGAGGCAATTAATCAATTAATGGAAGGCTCTACCTCTGTAGCACAATGTAGGGCCTACAAATTTTGATTGGAGAGCTATTTAAATATATCTGCACAATATAGATGCCTACCTATATTGCTAGTTAGTGCTAGATTGTCTCCTGAACGTCTCACAGCAAAAAAGACAATTGGTGCTAATTTTGAAAAAAAAAAAGTGGTAGATGAGACCTACACATCTATTATAACTTCATCCACTAAACTGGAACTTGTGCCACTTGTTCAATTTAGTTTTTGGCACTAATTGTTGCCTAGCAACAGAAGGTTTCATGTCAAGTCATCACTTATTGTTATTCAATGTAAGTCATTTCAGAAAGTATTTAGAGCCATTCACTTTTAGCATGCTTTATAAAATTGGATTTTCAGTCGACATTCAGTAACCTGTTATAACAAAGTTTTATTTTAAACTTTGCTTATTTATAAAAAATCAAAAACTGAACAATCATTCAGAACCATATGTTTCCAGTCATGGGTAAGTCTCTACAGGCTTGGAACACCTGGATTTGGACATTTAAGCCCATTTTTTAGGCAGATTCTGTCAAGTTTTGTCAGAATTGATGAGAAGCATCTGTGAAGTACCGTCTTCATGTCTCTGCACAGAAACTCTGCTGCTTTTAAGTCTTGGCTTCAGCTGGGCCACTCAGGGACAGTCACACACTTGTCCTGAAGTCACACTGTTGGCTTTTTAAGGTCTTTGTCATTCTGAAAGCTGAACCATCAACACAGTCTCAGGTCATTGCACTCTGGAGCAGGTTTTTTTTTTTTTTAAGAACTTCTCTTCTGGCTGGATTCATTTTTTACTCATATCAGACAAGTCTCCTTGTCACAGCTTTAGAGAAGACCCCCAATGAACATGATCCACCCAGCATGCTTCACTGTAACTTATTGTGAAAAGGCTAATTTATTTTTGAAGAATAATATTTATTATATGTAAAGTTTTATGTTTTTTAATGTTTGAAATTTGACTCTGGCTTATGATAATCACAAGCATCTCATTTATTATTAGAATATTTAAGAATCATCAAGAATCTACACAAGGAGGTTAAGCTACAGAAGGTCGCTGGTAAAAAGGCTGGCTGTGTTGTATCAAATCATATTAATAAAAAGTTGGCTGGGAGGGACACACATAGTAATAAAAGCTGCACAATTACCACAGCCTTGAGAAGATTATCAAGAAATGTTGATTCACGAGCTGCAAAAGGAGTGGACTGCCAGCACATGAAGAGCCAACATGCACAAATGTCAGGAAAGGGGCTACAGATGTTGCATTCCTATTATCAGGCCACTCCTGAACCAGAGACCAGAAGATGGTATTTCAATATGGCTGCATTAAGACTTGTTTTTAGATTACAAACTGCAGGAAATTTCCAGTTATGTTCCTGTTAGATGTTTATTTCAGGTGGAAAGAATTGCTCTGAAAGAATGATATCTGAGGTCCTCCATAGTCCTTCAAGAAGTAGCTATGCTAAAAAGCCTCTGAGCAGTTCTTTTGAAGTCTTATCTAAATTAACTTCAATTGCAGTGGTTGCCAGGAATAATTAAAGTTAAGTCACTGGCTACATCTGATATAAATATCTCAAAAACTTTTCTTGATTTGCCCTTTCTTGGGGAAAAAGATATTTCCCAGTTTTGAGGGGTGGCTGTAGCTGAGGAGCTAGAGCAAGTCACCTACTAATTGGAAGGTTGGTGGTTTGATCCCTGGCTACTCCAGTCTACATACCAACGATTCTTGGGCAAGATACCAACCTCAGGTTGCTCTCTGATGCATTCATTGGAGTGTGGATGTTAAATAGAAAGCACAAAAAGTGTGTGAATGAGGAAAGCCACAGACACTCTCTCTACTTTTAAGATTAGGTCTAAGTTAAACCTTTCCTTTTGCTTATAGGTGGATCGGTTGAGTCTAAATGCTCCTTTAGTTATGCTGCAATAGGTCTAGGCTGCTGGGCACTTCCCATGTTGCATAGAATGGTTTTTCTTCACATACCTCTTTTATTCTCTATGATTTTAAGCACAGCTCTGCATTTAATCATTAGTATTAATCTCTGGCTCTCGTCCACAGTATGTTTGTTGTCCTGTCTCCTTCCCCTCACCTCCAACTCGTGACAGATGGCTGCCTCTCCCTGAGCCTGGTTATAGCAGAGGTTTCTTCTGTTAAAAGGGAGTTTTCCCCTCCCACTGTCAATAAGTGTAAGTGCTTGCTCATTGGGGGTCATCTGATTGTCGTGGTTCTCTCTGTATTATTGTAGTGTCTTTACCTTACAGTATAAAGTGGCTTGAGGCAAAAGTGATTTGTGATTGCTATGTAAAGTGAAATGAATTGAAGTTAAGTTGTGTACATGTCCATGATGAATGCTTTTCATGCAGTTTCTTTGCTTTATCAGGTTTATTTTTATACACATTCAGAAAATATACAAACACACACGTACACAGTACAGTGCCCCCTTGATAATCTGACATTCTATCACAATTCATGATCATACATTTTTAATCAGGCACAGAGCAGAGCTAAATAACCTGTATGACCTTAATCCACAATGACAGTTCCTCCTTACTGCACACTATGAACATGCATAGTTCTCTGTTCAAGGTTCTCCACTGCTAAAATCCGTGAAAGCCACTTATATACCAGACAACATCCTATGTAGGAATAAAACACTGACACGCCCTTCACTCTGAAATCTTATCTTAGCGCATAGGAAATCCTCCCAAACTTATCTCAGCCATTTATCAAAATCTTCAGTAGCTTTCTGTGTGTATATTTATCTTCCTCTTCCCATCCTTTAGTTTACAGGATTCATTTTCTGCCTGCCTGATAATTTATCCAGCCTCAAAATCCTGACACATCCTGATGTTTTTCTATCTCCCTCCCCCATCTGACTATTCTGAGCCAGAGCACAAGTCTGCCCCCTGGCGTTTACATCCTGTCATGTCTGCCTGTGCTTTCCAGAACTATGTACTCATTGTCAGTGAATTTTATCATTTTTCTAAGTAGATGAATTTCGTTTGATCTTATTTGTGTCTTTAAAGTCACACACAGAACATTAGATTGGATGCCCTAATTTCTAAGTACATGAGTGCAGTATACTGCATACTGCAAAGTATATGGTGAACTAACATTAAAAGATGGACTCTTGTGAATCAGCATTTCCACTGAACATATAAAAGCAAACCTGTATAAAATAGTAAAAGTAGCTTTACTTCAACCAGCTAGAGCAGAAAAATGCTGCATTTATGTTAATTTAGTAACAGTAATAATACATTATTTTACAGACTTCACAGAATGTCGCTTGCAATGGAATATTTTTATGTTGCAAAACATCTGTCATAATCAAGACATCCCACATCTGTAGGTATGATGTGTGTATCACTTATGTTCATTCATAGAAATTGCTTCACCTCAATTTTTCTCCAATCACTGTGTGTTGATATCAATTGCTGTCCCAGTGGTTTGTTTTTTACGCATTTTTGTTTGATATTTGTATTTTTATGCCTTTATGCCAGCAGCAGCCATGCCTGGAGGCATTATGTTTTCAGTTTTTGTCTGTTCCTGCATATGATAATTCAGGAAAGCCAAGTGGGAACTTTACATCGGCATGTTCACTTTCCACTCAAGCATAAAATGATAAGAATTTGGCTGTCAAAGATTAAAGTTATTTTGATCCCCAAACAGTTTTTTTGAACCTTGCCTAAATTAAAACTGGTGGGTGTCTAGTATTCCCACAATGGCTGCATCATATTTTGTCTCCATCATATTTTGTCTCCATCATAGCCACTGGAACTGATTACATCTCCTCAAGACAATGCTTGTAATTATGAAACTCTCCACTCATGGTCATTAAAAAATGACCCCATCAAGTGGCAACCTTGGAAGGCAAAGTGCCAAAAAACTGCAGTTCCTCAAACAGCTGGCTCAAAAGGAAGTCAATCCCCATTGGCTAACATTTAAAATTTATCCAAATTAAAAATCATTTTTATCTGATAGATGATCTGTTTTGCCAGTAATTCTTAGCTGGTAAGTTAGCACGCCAGCAAATTTCCCAAATATGAGCCATTCTGGCTCCAAAATAATAAAACAAAATAAACAAAAACATAAATAAAGAAAAAACAACATGGCAGCCTAATCCATTTCATCACTAACCAGTTTTTTGATATTTATATTGAAAGATTCCTATCTTATCATTTTATTTCTTCTTCTTTCTTTTTACCTTGCACAGCCCCTTACTGTTCTTTATTCTTTTATCAAAGATATGAATAAACCGCATTTTTCTCTCTATGGTGCATATTTCAGTGTGAGTCAGTCTGAAATCTACCTCCTATCCCCTAAGTTGTTGTACCTCTAAGTGTCTCTCTGCATGCAGGACCTGGAGTGATGAATGCTGCTCATCACTTAAGCCCATTAAACAGTTCGTTACCCATCTGTCTCTTTCCCCGTCTTTTCCTCTGTTCCTCCGTCATCACTTCTTGGTCAGGTTCCAGTCTTGCTAATGCGACTAAAATGAGCCGTGTGCGTGGCAAAGCAAAGTGGATCACATTTGTGGAGGCTTTTTAACACTTCACACTATAACAAGACAACAAGACTCAACACACAAGGAACAGACAAAGCAGAGAGCAAAGACACAGAGAGCACAGGCGGTTCATTTGGACAAGGGTTAAAACACACAAGGTATGAGGCACTTCATATAATGGCTAATTAAACCAAATTAAAAGCGAGCCACAGAGACTTAATTTAACTGCATTATTATGGCATACACTGCTTTGGTCATTTTGTCAAGGAAGGAAAAGGAAAAAGGGTGGGAATGAAAAAGAAACTTTAAATGATAAAGATGCAATAAAATCTTCACCAAGTATTCTAAGACCATAAATTATAGCTTTAAGAACTTAGAAAGAAAAGAGTAAAGTGAAATTCCAGCATCCTGGCAAACATTTTGGTTTTCAATAACCACCAGATCCATTTCACAGTCTTTACTCTGGGTTGAAAAATACTGCTAGAAGAAGTTTCTTAAAGCTTGCCTGGTAGTCCTTGATAGAAGCATGAGAAAGTTTGTGTCCAAGAACCTTTTTATTTTACTTTTTTATCTTTAAGAAAAATTTTATGAAACATTCCTGATTCAAAGAATGTCAAGAAAAATCCTGAGACAATAACTCTACCTCCTGATCTCCCAGTCTGTGATACATTTTGGTCCTACTGTGTAAACTCACTAGAAGTAATGGTTGTGATAGTCCACACACATTAAGTACGCCATGCAAGAAATGAAATGAAATTTAGATGTACAGAAAAGGAAATGGATTAATAATGTGGTTTATCTTTGAGAAAATACATAAAGCCCGCTCCTGTAATGCTACTCTCTCTACCTGGGATGGCTGTTGTGTGGCTATCCATAAATCCATTCATAAAATAGTTGTGAATGTGTAACATCTATTTAACAAAAGAAAAACATTCATATAATTTCTTCATTGCAATATATAGAAAATGTATAGGTTCCAGAAGCCAATGCAGAAGTGCCTCAAATCTACAGTCATCTGGTGGACTTCATTTAGAATTTACTTAATAGGTGTATGGTTCCCATCCACATGTGGAAGTTTATGGTAAGTTTATGGTAAGTTTGTGACTGCTTTGTTACAGATTCTAGAGGGAAATGTGACTTGCTGAGTGTGAACCACTGAGAAAAGGGGGATGAGTGAAGGGTTTAAGGTAACAGACAAAATTTTTGGTATTGCACTAAGAGCTCCGAATCATCCATCCAAAATGGCAATTGCACACTCATTCTGATAGCATTTGCCCCTGACTGCTAGAAGCAACCAATACGGGCTTCACAACAGGCATAAGACGTGCTTTTTCCCATATTAGATTTAGCACAATTTGCAGTAAATTGCATGCCACAAATATTAGTGTGATGAATGACCATCGAGCAGCCAGGCTACAATTATTGCAGGCAGAGACAGGATTTAGAACAACCCAAGTCTTATTATTTTCATTTATGAAAGTTTTAATTTTCAAACCTTAACAGCTCTGTGCAACACTAGTGACCTATATCAGCAGCAAATATAAACAGCGCTAATTGGGTAATTGGCAGCCTTTTATACCCTGCTGCTAATGAGCCACACTTTACATAACATGCTGGGGGTATTTCCAAACTTCCTAAAAGCCATTTAAGCCCCGTAACCATTTATATATTAGAATTTATAATTAAAACTATCAGCCAATAGCATCTGTAAATCCATTTGCAATAAGACCGTGTAACCCTACAATTACCAAACGCACCCAAACTCTCCACGCATTACCCTGTGACAAAGTGGGTGAGAAGACCATTTGTCTATATTCTTAGTTAACATTCTTGCTTTGAGTTAACCATATTTCACATGCAATCTGCAATAGGCAAACATCTACTATCCCGGGTTTGTTTATGTTTTGCACTTTTACAGATTATATAATATAACATCTTGGTTTAAATCAATTCATACAAGTTTGTTAAGTTAACATGTTCTTTATTTCAACTGTTAATTGGTCTTGCTTAGAACCT
>NW_005187406.1:7968728-7970600 GCF_000239375.1 Pundamilia nyererei | reverse complement strand
GTCTCCTGCACTTCTTTGACCGCTTAAGTCGAGTGCTACCACATACCCCCACCCAACTTATTCATTGGTCTCTCTCAGAACCCTTAAATACTGTTCTGATTCTCATGCCCAAAATTCCTGGAGAAGACAAAGGGGAAGACAGGTGTTTGCGACACCTCAAATCCACTTGGACTATAGATGGGCAGATGAAGCATTGGATAGAGTAATACATCTTTCTCATTGTAACAAAAGAGCATTTGAAGCTTCAAAGGCTCAAAGTTATGCCCAACTAGTGACATTTAGTCAGCTACAGTTTTCCACAAACTTCTACATTATTCACACGTAATGGGCTCAAATTGTGGTCATATTTTGTACTTGTAAATGAGACTGTGTAGTTGTGAACTGAGTTTTGTAACCTTGTAAACAAAAATATCTGAAAATTGTGTCTTTGTGCATTTTGTCAAGATCTACAATTTTTGTATATAGATAAGAATTTGTGTATGTCTAAAAAAGATTTGTGTTTGAAAATGAAAAAATTACACAAGTTACACATTTTTTTTGTTAAGGTCTGTTTACAGATACAAAGCGTAAAACTCTGCGCTCAAGTTCCCTCGCTTGTGAGTTTCAACTTGCAAATACGAATTTTGACCAGAATTTTTTTCCTTTCAGCTGATTGGTCAATATCATTGTGTTGGGGCGTGCCACCTGAGCACTGTGGGTGAGGCTTAAGGTCCAGTGATTGGAAACAGATGTGGATGAGATGATAAATTGTGACTGTTCTAATTTCACAATAATATATTTAATATGTTTCTTACATTTTTGTGAAACATGATTTAGACTGATATGGCAGGTTTGGTCTTTGAAGTGAGATGACAGGTATTTCAACATGTGTTTCAAATAACTCAAAGTTATCACAACTGAAGGTGTCTTTCAATGCTATGAAGCAGGGAGGGAATACATGTGTAAATAAAACAGTGCCAAAGATTAAAATCAGTCACCTCACTAACGCTTAAAGTGAGCTGTAACACAATTTCCCCCAGAATCAATTAAGTATGGTTGATGTGCATATCTTATAGTGGTCTTCAAAACTGTTATTTGAATAAAACTTTAATACGGTACATAAATAAAAGTTTTAAAAATCTGAACTTTAATTACATAGCATTAAATTCAAAGATATGACCACAAACTGCCAACTCAAAGCAGGTGGGCCACAAAATCAAATTCAAATTTCAGAGATTCGAGTCTAGACTCAGTTCTGGATCACAGGAGCTCATTGTCAAGAAGATGCGTCTGGAGAGCTCCGGACCAATCCTACGAGTGGTGGAAGTGACACCTTCTCCTCTCCGGATCAGTAGGTCAGAGAGCAAAGAGATCTTCTCTTGTTTCGTTCTGCACAGGTTGTAAGCCTACAAACAGACAAGGAAATATCAAGTATTAACAAATAAACTGACATGTTTGCAGATGTGCCTTGTGATGTGTTGACTCACATCCGAGAAATCTTATTGGCTGCACTTAACATTGTGATAAATAAAGTAATAAAAAAGCCTAAGCTCTTCATGCCACCTCCAATGACCACAGACCAAACACAAAGTGAAGTTTGTATGTAATTGTTTTGCTTGCAAAGTCTATGAAAAGACACAAGCCGACACAAATTTATGCAGGATAGAGCAAATAGAGGTGATCACACATCAACAGGATTTGAAAAAAAATGCTTTGTACTCTATTTAAGGTGCTTGGATGAACTGGATTCTCAGCATAGGTACATACTGTAATATTCTTCTGAACCATAGATGTCATTACCCAAGGAAATACCTCTACATCAGCACTTAACCCTTTAAAACCGGTAGAAGGGGCACGCTCCGTTTTGCGCAACTACTTTTAAATCCCAGTAGC
>NW_005187406.1:7925271-7966575 GCF_000239375.1 Pundamilia nyererei | reverse complement strand
GCTCCGTGGGATGTTCAAGGCTTGGGAAATCTTTTTGTAGCCTAAGCCTGCTTTAAATTTCTCAATAGCTTTATCCCCTGACCTGTCTGGTGTGTTCTTTGGACTTCATGGTGTTGTTGCTCCCAATATTCTCTTAGACAACCTCTGAGGCCGTCACAGAGCAGCTGTATTTGTACTGACATTAGATTACACACAGGTGCACTCTATTTAGTCATTAGCACTCATCAGGCAATGTCTATGGGCAACTGACTGCACTCAGACCAAAGGGGGCTAAATAATTACGCACACCCCACTTTGCAGTTATTTATTTGTAAAAAATGTTTGATATCATGTATGACCACCACTTTGTGTTGGTCTTTCACGTGGAATTCCAATAAAACTGATTCATGTTTGTGGCTGTAATGTGACAAAATGTGGAAAAGTTCAAGGGGGCTGAATACTTTTGCAAGCCACTGTATAATAGGGCCCCTATAATTCAAAATTGGCTTCACAAGCCAGAGACAGAACATAAAAACAAGCAGTAGGACTTCTGAAAGCACATTACTATTAATGATTCCAGTTATTGGTCCCCTACCATTTCATGTTGTTGTAAATATTTGTGGATTTTAAAAAACACCCATTTGGCAAAAAGTACACCTAAAAAGACTGAGACCACACACACCTCAGAGGAAGTTCATTTGTGTGTGTTTTATTCTTTTAATCACTCATGGCCATAGCTGAGGGTAGGAACTAAAAACGTCACAATACCAGAAATGTAAAGTATACCTTCATACCCAACTCTTGATGCCTTTAACATCAAAAACTACATGGGGCCATTTTCCTCATGTAGTTTTGCTGTGCCATTTGTAGTTTTCTTATGGCCATCATCTTTTATCAACATGTAAAAACAGTATTGCTGTCAGAATTAATCTAATTAAAATGACATTAACACCATAACCGCATTAACGCGGCAAATCTCCGTTAGCGAGTTAGCGTGGATCACCCCGTGCGCGGGCGACACACGGCGTCAACACGTTAGCGCCGTTAACGTCGTTTTAACAAGATCAACGCTGACAGCACTAAAAAAAAACAGATGAGAAGACTTGTATATGTATGCAATTCTCATCAGTTCAGGAAGAATTACAACCTTGATCCATTTGCTTCCTATAGTACCACATTTTCAGAATTTTGCTATTGCAATCAAAAGCTTTGCTTTCACGCTCAGCTGTCTCTTCAGCACAACAGACCAGTACAGCACCTGCATCACTGCGCCACTCCATCTGTCAGTGTCCTACTCCACTCTTCTCCCACTTTACTTGCTCCACTTGAGGCAGCAATCCATCCCCAACTTGAACGCCTGGCATCAGACTTGGAGTTGCTAACTCTCGTCAAGTATCAAGTATGTAGCTTATCAAAAATATACAAGATTGTTACTGTAATGTAATGTTTTTTGTATATTTTATATTTTTGTCTACTGAACATATTTTTAATGTTTAGGATCAAATTCTAATATTAGATAAAGATAACTCAACTCAATGAATGACAAACATGAAGATAATCCAGAGAAGTAAAGGACTTCAAACCATCAAAGAAAAGTTCAAAAGAAAATTACCTCAGAGTTTCTAAATAAAATGATCAAATATTACATTACATTGTTTGACTTTCAAGCAGCCAACGTGAACCTGCCTTAACATAAAGACTGTAGCAGAGCTCCGTTATATGGAACTTCAGTGAAAAACCTAATAATTCTCTGCAACTGTGTTCTGAGCAACGCAATAAGAGGTTAGCAGTGGATCCTTTAAGTCCTTACAAGCTGTGAATCAGGGGTTGTTGTTGCCATAAGAATAGAAAATATTTTTTCATGTTAGAAGAATCTGATAGAACTGTTCTAATTACATACAGAAGCAGGAGTAAAACAGAAAGGCAGAATTATATATTCTTCACCATGGCCTTGTCAGTCAGCTGTTGCTATAATCAAGCTTGTACCTTCTTGAGCAGCTGTGGAGAGGGATAAGCTGCCAAGATGGCAGCAGCCATGTCTGTGCTCACTCTGTTGAACTGCTGGATCTGTCTCTTCCACACCTGCAGCAGGCCCTTACCACCTCTATCCACCCGCTGGCCTCCTGCCCACTCACTCTCTAGGTAGAAGGAAAAGCCAGTCTTTTCCCTCTCTCTCCTGAAAAAACAGGGAAACATGGGAAATGACTGTTTGATCTGGCAGAGGTGGCGTTAAGCTGAACTGTGATGAGAGAGAAAAAACCCCCCCAAAAAAACAGTTGCTCACTTGAAAGGGGCCTCTGCAACTGCTTTGGTTGTCATGGTGATGTGATCCGAGAAGTCCCTCCAGGTACAAAAGAAGCAGACTGAGACACCAGTGTGAAGCTGGAGATGCACCATTGCCTGAAGGGATATCAGAAAACAAACATGAATCACTGTAAGCCTAAGCAAAATAGTAACCATGACTTAATTTGCCCCTTGAAAACACACCAGACTCTTAGTATAAATCAACATGTTTGCCACTGCAGCCAGAGATCCTTGAAATTGTAGACCGATATAAAAAAACTAAATAAACATCTTACAGTGGTGTGAAAAAGTGTTTGCACCCTTCTTCATTTCCCCTTTTTTATGTTTCTCACACTTAATGATTCACATCATTAAACAAATTTCAACATTAAACATTAGACAAAAATAGCACAAGTAAATGCAAAATGCAGGTGTTTATTGTTGGGGGGGGGGCAGACCTACGTGGCACTGAACCTAAACCTAACAACTGGTTGGCCCATCCTTAGCAGCAATCAAGCGTTTGCGATAGCTGTCAGTGAGTCACTCTGACATTCCTTTGGATGGCGCTCCGCTTGGTGTT
Organism: Pundamilia nyererei; assembly: GCF_000239375.1. Taxonomy (NCBI): domain Eukaryota; kingdom Metazoa; phylum Chordata; class Actinopteri; order Cichliformes; family Cichlidae; genus Pundamilia; species Pundamilia nyererei. The sequence goes on along the minus strand of NW_005187406.1, from coordinate 7,963,733 downwards.
GGCTCTCTCTGCGGTAGGGTATCACTTCCTGTTACAACACAGTGGTGTTTTTGTGTAGCTTATTTGTATAGCCAGTTGTATTAAAAACTAGATAAGATCCTATTTCACAGTGTCATTTTCACACACTTTATCCAAAACACACGAAGAAGTTTTACATTTTAAATTATTTAATTTAAAATATTCACTCACTCTGTATTTAGGGATTCACTAGCTTAGCTCATAGCAAACCTGCTAGTACCATGGCCTCTACACCTGTTCCTCCTGCATTTTCCTGCTCATTGTGTCAGATGTTTAGTTTACTTCTTGGTCTCCTGTAGCAATAATGATACTTGTAATCAGTGTAGTGTGTTTGCAGTCCTGGAGGCCAATATCACTGAATTTGAGACCCAGCTTCACACCCTTGAAAAACGCAGGTTAGGCAAGCCCCTGTAGCCGGTGCAACAAAAGGTAGCGTCTCCCCCAGAACACTGTCCCGAGCAGCCAGGAAAACAGGACGGCTGGATGACAATGAGGAGGAAGCGTAGTCCTAATTTAAAAGATTAAAGCAGATAACTAGTAAAGCTATAATATCTTACTGTTCATCACTGATCAAGACTGTTAAAGGCAGTCCTATCTTAGCGGAGGTATCATTAGAGGGCACACCACACATTTTCACTGATATGCAGATGACACCCAACTTTATTTAACCATGAAGCCAGATAACCAACACCAATTAGTTAAACTGCAGGAATGTTCTAAAGACATAAAGACCTGGATGGCCTCTAATTTCCTGCTTCTAAATTCAGATAACCCTGAGGTTCTGGTACTCGGTCTTAAAAGTCATACGGTAGCATACCAGATGCTTACTATGGATGTCATTACCTTGGCCTCCAGTAACACTGTGAGGGAGCTGGGAGTCATTTTTGACCAGGATATGTCCTTCAATGCACATATTAAACAAATATGTAAGACTGCTTTCTTCCATTTGCACAATATCCTGTCTCAGAGTGACACTGAAAAACTAGTTCATGCATTTATTACTTCCAGACTGGAATTTCAGTGGCTTTATTTCTCATTTGTTCCTGACTTGCCTTGGATTACAGCATGATGTCTGGCTTTTTAGGATCTTTTGGTCTACTCCACTTTGTCATGCAGTTTCCATTTAAGTGATTTCTTAGGGGTAGCAATCACTTTTTCCACACATGGCCATGTACGTTCATTTTCACACATTATCCACTATTATATTTAAGGGATATATTGATTCAGTTGCGTGGGAATTGTTTAATTAATACAAAAGCTCTTTAATTTTATATTTTTTCTATATAATTATAAATTGTCCTGTGTCAACCACCTAACCTACCTCCTCTACGTCAACTCGCGACACCTCAGGCAGTACACCAGCTCCACCATTCTTCTTTCTCCTCTTGGCTTTACTTCCCCCCGTCTCCTCCCCTGCAACAGCCTCTCGAAAATGCTTCTGTTTTTGTGATTTCTGTGATCTTGGGAAAAAACATTTTTGGTCATTTTAGACATTAATGCTCAGGACCTTCATTGATGCATTTACTCTCTTCACACCTATTCCTCACAGCATTTCCACCAGAGGTTTTCCAGATTACACAGTGATGCTTGTGATATTTTCAGACAGCCATGTGTTTTCGCAGTTATGCAGTTTCTGAGTGCTTGCCTTGTTGTTTTTAAACACTTTATGAAGCACTTTACTATACTATTATGCAAGTTACACAAAGAGACACCTTTGTAGGACCATAAAACTGGTGTAATGGACAGACCATTCTCTGCGTTTTAGCTCGGTTGTCGCAAAGATACAGAAAATTTTTACCACCTCATTGCATATATTGATTGTACATTTAAGTTCCTTATTGTATCATTTTTAGATTTTGATTAATTGGAGGTACTCGTTTATTTGTATTTTGTATTTAATTGGTAATTGTAATACATTAATTTCCCAATTTTGGTAAATATTTATCATTTTAATTTCAGTATCTTTCAGTTTTTTATTTAGTTCCAGATGTTACTTTAGTGTTTACATACAGCTTTCCTGCTCTAATTGAGCATTCAAAGTGCTTCTTACCACCAGCCACATTCATATTCACACACATATTCATACAGCTTACTGACAGACCCACACAGTCACAGTTCATTGCTCTGGGGTGAGCATGTAGCTCAAGGACACTTGGGCATGTGGAATCAATCTCCTGACCTTCTGCCTCCTGAGAAACAGATACCACCACAAGTGTTGATGTAGTCAAAGTCATAGGGCTTTTAAATTATTCAACTTAAAAAATGAGCCTTTTTTTCCTTGGGGCGGGGGGGAGGGTCCCAACTTTAAAATGGATCATGATACTTTTGAAAAATACATTAAAGAAGATAGGTTTCAAAAAAATATTCTTTTGCATTTTACATCAAATGGGTTTTAATAAGAGCTTTCATGACTGGGTGGTGTTGTTTCTGGCAGTGATCATTAAAAAAAAAGTTTTTTCATAGTGAGAAAGAAAAGTAATAAAGCCTGAGAGATTATCTATTTGGTGATATATTCAATTTAACAACAGTCGCCTCAAAGCACTTTATATTGTAAGGCAAAGACCCAAATACAAGACAAAAACACAAAGAAATATAGAGAAATCCCAACAATCATATGATCCCCTATGAGCAGGCACTTTGGTGACAGTGGGAAGGAAAAACTCATCATCATGGGACTGCCCCAGCAGCCTAGGCTTATTGCAGTGTAACTAAGGGAGGATTCAGGGTGACCTGATCCAGCCCTAAATATATGCTTTATCAAAAAGGAAAGTTTGAAGCCTAATATTAAACGTAGAGAGAGGCTGTCTGTCTCCTGAATCTAAATTGGAAGCTGGTCTCACAGAAGAGGGGCCTGAAAGCTGAAGGCTCTGCCTCCCATTCTACTTTCTTACTTTTAACTTAAATTTTCTGGGAATCATAAGTAAGCCTCCAGTCTAATATCGTCTGAAATATGCTCTCTTTCCCAGTCATTTTGGATCAACTGAAAGCTTTTCAGGGAGTTTTTTAGGACATCCTGATAACAACAAATTACAGTAGTCCATCCTAGAAGTAATAAATGCATGAACTAGTTTTTTAGTGTCACTTTGAAATAGGGTGTTTCTAATTTTAGAGATATTTCGAATGGAAGAAAGTCAAACATATTTTTTTAATACGTGCATTGATGGACATATCCTGGTGAAAACCGATTCCAAGATTCCTCACAGAGTTACTGGAGGTCAAAGTAATGCCATCCCATAGTAAGCACCTGGTTAGAGACCATATTTTTGAGATTTTTGGTGGCCGAGTACGTTAACCTCAGCTGAATTTGGAAGCAAAACATTTTAGGTCATCAAGGTCCTTATGTCATGAAGACATTCCTGCAGTTTATTTAACTGGTTTGTCTTATCTGGTTTCATAGAGAGATAAAGTCAGCTGCACAGGAGTGAAAATGTATGCTGTGCTTTCTAATTACACTGCCCAAGGGAAGCATTTGTAATGTAAACAGAATTGGTCCTACCACAGAACCCTGTGGAACTTCATAATTAAATTAATTAAAATCCGATGGATCCTGAGCCAGATGAACAACTTTCCCATTAATAGAGGGGCTAAATACAACGATAGCACATACTATAGAGCAACAATAACCAAATTATGCTTTAAAATGTTCTACAGCTCAACCTTCAAATCCTTACCTGAAGTATTTCTCAAGCTCAATAATTGCTAGGCTAAGGGTCTTGCCAAGGTGACGCCTCTGCTGCTCCTGGACCCAGGATGTCAATGTGGACCCACAGTCTGATCTGCCATGCCTCTCATTCTGGATTAGACAGGGAGGTAGATATTAGGAAAAAAAATTAACTCTGTTGATATGCAATTAGAACTCTTTCAAATTAATTATACTATGCAACTAATGACAAGAATGAAAATTATGTAAACGTTTACCTTTATTTCTTACATGTAATAACATATTTTCTTGTTTGCCATGTCCTGCATAAGCAATTTTCTGCGTCAGTTTTTCGCCACGCTCACAATTACAATATATTCAATACACACAATTTATGATTGTGTGTATTGAATATTGAAAGCCTCATACCTGTTATTTCTCTGTGCCTTGAAGCTCCAGTGTTGTACATGTTATTTAAAAAAACATAAATAAGACAACACCTTTCATCTCAGTGTCTTTCTGCAACAAAAATCATTCTATGCCACCAAGAATATATGAATCTACTACTGAAAACAGTTGGCTACAAATACATAATTTACCCTAGTCTTAGTAAGGTTTGTTGAAAACTACTGCTAAAACTACCTGTTTCAGAAAATATTTGTAATTTTTTTAAACATATTTACATTTTATGGGGAATTCGTTAGCTTGGAGTTGACCATTTGTACATGTTTAGCATAATCTAATTTTCTTGGTTGATGTACAAAACGTGGATGTCATCAATGTTTAAGCTCATACTAGCTGTACATATAAGCAGCACTGCAGGTGCCACTGGTTTTCTAAGGGTAGAAATTAGCAATAGCTATAAAGCTACTAATCGGAAGGTTGGTGGGTCAATCTCTGGCTGTCCCAGTCTCCATGCCAAATATCCTTGGGCAAGATAGTAACCCAAAGTTCCAATGCAGCCATTGGAGTATGAATGTGTGTGAATGTTAGAAAGCACTGCGATAGAACAAGCAGAGAAAAAAGTTAAATAGTGCTTACATGAATGGTTGTAGGTCAAGGGAAGTATGTTACTCACCCTCTTAAATAAGTAAAGAATAAATAAATATTTTTCTCAAAATATTTTCACACTCACCCTCGTATTTTTATTGTTCTATGGTTACTGTTGTCTCACAGAGAATTTTTATGGTTTGAACCATCTGATCTTTTTTTTCTTTTTTCTTTTTTTAATGGACCGATGGAAGTTTTTATCATTTGTGTGGTTTTTTACCCTAATGGCCAAAATACATAACTCCTTTAACATTACCTAAAGTCATTTTCTAATTGGCGCTTGCCTTTTGCCTTCTCCGTTTTCCTCCTGTTGTTCCTAAACTCGCCTAGTTTCTGATCAGATGCAGTTATGCTTCATCTAGACTTCTTCTAAACAGTAGAAGAAGTCAGAAGTCAGTAGAAGAAGCAGTGGTTCTGCTCTGTTGATCCTTCAAGCATACCATCAGCACCCACAACAAACCTGAACGTAGTTGTGGATCAAAGTAATGAAGTCCTCCACTGTCATCTGTATCACAACATTGGCCTCTGGTACAGATGCTCCTTCATCTCCCTGAAACATGGCAAAGATAATAAAAGGTGTTACTGCTAAATAAGCACTCATGAAACCACTTCTCATTCATTTTTGGCAATTACGGCAAATTTGACAAGTTCACATTCATGCTTCACTTTGAGTAAAGTGAGGTAAAGAGAAAAATATTGCATGTGTCTTATCACCTGCGCACAGGGAGCTCTTCTCATCCAGCTCACACTGCGTGGGAGGGATTGTTTCTTGATGGCGCAGCTACAACCCAGAGCCTGTAACGAGGCCAGCAAAGTGCCGCCTCCTTCCAGCTGTAGGAGAGCTGCACACACAAACACACTCAGCACAATTACAGCCACAATTAGCACATTTAATGACTTCAATAATACTGCAGATGAAAGACTGGCTGCATGTGCAGTTTAAAATAAAATTTGTAATGATCTGCATTTATCTACATTGCCAAGTATAATTTAATGTTTTCTTTTTACCTGGATCCACCACCACCACCATATGCTTGATACATTCCTCTGGCCTCAGGGCCCTAGCTGCCTCTGCCAGAGCTTTCCTCTCCATTTTCTGTCTCTCTCGTTCCTCCCTGAGCACATCCTTGTCTGGCTGCTGTCTCTTCTTAGCCTCCCTCTTACTCAGAGCCACTTCCCTGGAGGCCTGGATCTCCTCAACCGTTCGCTTGCCAAGTTTCCTCTTGGAAGGAGAAGTGTCTGTGTTCCTTGCTCCGTTCAGAGGAAGCTCCTGTCCACAGCTCATTTTTCTCACCTGATGTGAGCCGAGCGGGCACTCTGACTCTGAAAAGCCATTCTGGCCAGAAAACTGTGAGCTGGTCAGACAGAGCGGCAAACAGTGCTCAGCATCGTTCTCGTTAGTCACGATGGTGGAGGCGCTAATCACATTGTCTCGCCTTGCCTTGATTCTTTGTGCCAAAGGAACATAAGGTGCATCATCATCATCGGAACTGCTGCTGATTATCATTACATTAGCCATTCCCATGCACACGCCACCACTCCCCCTCCCTGGGGAGGAGACAGCTGCTGCTGCAGCATCAGAACCATCAAAGTCGACCAAGTCTGGTTTCTCTGCACGTCTGTGGGAAGCTGGCTGGAGGAAGTCAAACACAGGCAGCTCCTCATCTGGGTCACTGGTGCAGTCACTTTGGCTGCCCATGATCACATGTCCACGGAGGTTACTGTACATATTGTGTGACACAAGAACAACAAGAGCATCATCACTCAACAAGATTTGAAACAAAAGTCTTTATGCTTCTTAAATAATTAACAAATTATTAGGTAAACCTGAAAATCAAAACCTAAAGCAACAGGTAAAGGCGTTTTCGTAAATTCGACTTGAACACAGTCCAACCAGCAAGCCTTATTTCAGTGAAATTCTTATTTGAATAAACAGTGCGCAGTGCTTGTTACCGCCCACCGTAGTGTTTTCTGCAGTTAGAAGATAAGCAAGGCCAATTATAGGAGTCGCTTGGTGTAACGTTATTGACTTCTCTCACTTAATTGAATATCCAACTTACAGCTACGCTGTGTCTAACCAAACAGGACCTGGCGATAAAGAAATTACTTTTTAAATTGAGTTTGGCACGACATTAATGTTCTTTTAGAAACGATCAGGAAGGACAACCCGAGCACATTTTACCCGACTCCAGGCATCAGCTGAAGGTTAGCAGACTAGCTTAACGCGTCACTTACTGCGGTTCGCTTAACTCTTTGAAATTACAAGGCAGTAGTAATTAAGTAGTTAATAAAGAAGCAGCATAGATAAGAAAAAATATTAACTACTCGCTCTAACTTCAAACTACAGCGAGAAATTATTTATTTATTTACCCGAACACAGAGAACTGCGAGACTTGTTTGATTTCCCCGGGTAATGATGCATTCAGGGGTTCCCCGAGGACGAGGATTTTCTGAAACTTCCGTGGACACTGAGGCCGGGTCTTGTGGCCACATTAAGAAAAGAAAAACTTTTTCAAATAATGTTTCTAAACTCAAAGTATCGACCTTAATCCCAAAATAGAAACTAACCTTTTTTTTAATGTGGCCCTAACAGTAGTAGAGATAGTAGTAGTGCGTTTAGAAGTAGAGGTTTGCAGACGGAAAGAACGTGACGGCGTGAGATTTAAACTACAAACAAAAGTGATTCTTAGTTTTTTTTGGTTTTTGGACTACGTCAGGGCTGTGCAATACTGCAAACGTCGGTATCGATCCGATATCAAATAAATACAGGGCCAGTATTGCCGGTACTGATACTTTTAACTTATAAAGGCAGCTTATGTAGGGAAGTGCAGTGTGTAATGATTTATGAGATGAATCGTCATCGACCACTAAATCACTCAGAAATTTAATTTCTACAATACTTAGTTAACACAACAAAACACAACACACATGTATTTCAAAATTTGGGTTCTTTGAGACCTGTAATGTAAATAGGCGTGTTTATAAAGCACGTTGGGTCAGCTTCTGTTGTTTAAATGTGCTATATAAAATAGTTGTGACAGTCAATACAAAAAGGTTGAGATATTTTTCATAGTCCATGTTTGAGGTGTATTTTTTTCATTTCCTAATAAATAATAGATTTAACACAATTCAGTGGGCTATTTGCTGAACTTGGAGGACAGAAACAAAGTATTGATCCTATTGCAATAGTGCTGATCTAATGCCAATACCAATTTTGGTATCGATAACTGGATCGATACGCCCTCCTGATTTGGATCACAGATTTTTGCGCTTGGCATAAGCTGGTGTGTGGCTGGACTAGAATGACATTTCAGGTAGAGGATGAGGACGACATGGATTAGGGAGAGTTGATGCCGGTTGGTGAAAAGGAGTCACGAAGAGAGAAACAGAAGAGTGGATGGAAATTTATTAGGAACACAGAGCAGCAAACAAAAATTTAGAGGAAATAGTTCAGACGAAGGTAGTGTGGTCTGGAAAGAGATTATAAGAGTTTAAAATAGTCCTAAAATTCAGCAAGGAGGATGGGGGGGTGCAGTTGAGCCCAATAATTTTTTTGCACAAACTGAAAAAGAGAGAGGTCACACTATCTAAAATCCTTATAGATGGAAGTCTTTTAATAGCAGTTGTGTCTGTATCTTTTTGTTTTAATATCCCAACATTTCAGGCTACTTCAAATTCAAATTCAAATTTTATTTGTCACACACACACAACCATACACAGTATGACATGGGGGTGAAATGCTTGTAGCTGTACAATGCCCGACCATTAAATGACAGACGAAAAGTTTTACAATATTTACAATTTACTACAAAAATTTACAAATTAACTTAGGAATTTACAGTAAAGAATGTGCAAATAGCAGAAGAGATTATAAAGATAAGGATTATAAATTATAGGAATTATAGGATTATAGGAAATGTGTGGTGGTGCGTGTGGTGACGTGTGTGAGAGTCCAGTCTTATAGTGACGTGTTTGGGAGAGTCCAGTCCTACACCTGGTTCAGGCCCCGAATAGCCTGGGGGAAGAAGCTCCTCCTCATTCTCTCTGTTTTGGCCTTAAGGGAGCGGAAGCGCTTCCCAGACCTCAACAGTGAGAAGAGTCCATTGTTGGGATGGGAGAGGTGCATCATAATCTTCCTAGCTTTGGACTTGCACCGCTTGGTGTAGATGGACAGCAGGTCAGGGAGCTCTGATTGAATGATGCGTTCTGCCGAGCGCACCACCCTTTGCAGATCTCGTCTGTCCTGCTTGGTGCTGTTCCCAAACCAGGTGCAGATGTTTGACGTCAGGACGCTCTCGATGGTGCAGGAGTAGAAATAAAACATAATGATCAAAAAGGAGCAGTAACTGAAGAATTAAAGAAGAAGAAAAATCTGGTACACCTAAATGATGGAAGTGGTACAAGAAGCAATGTCCTCGATGGTACGGAATAACCAGTTGATCTCACATTAGTATCGGGTTCACTGGTATGTGTTTCTTCATGGCAGGTAGTTAAAGAAACAAGAGCAGGAAATGACAGAACTACAGAGGAGTGTGATACAGGCGGCGTACAAAAAGCGATGTTTTAGTTCTGCAGATTGGAAGACATTTAGACTTGTTAGTGACCAGCAGATGCAAAAAATTTTTATGAATGTTAATAATGATGATTTAAATTCTTCTGTCTGCAATGCTATTCAAGAAGCAGCAAACCAGAGTAGAAAGAAGATAAGAGCAAAAAGAAGATTGTACCCGAGGGAACAAAGGAATGTGATAAAGCAATTAAGAGCTGAAATAAAGCTTTTAAGATATTAAAAAGGAATCAGAATTCTCAGAATATTATTGAACATAAAAGGTCACAGGCTAATGTAAGAAGAACCATTAAAAATGACAAGGAAGCTGCAGCAGAGAATCATGAAGAGAAGGCAGGTGTGCTAGTAGAAACTTTTGCTAAAGTTCGTTTAAATAACAATAGTGACGACGGGAAAATAGGTAGAGGCATTACAGATCTAGAAAATGACACAAAGGATTTCTTGAATATACCGTTTGCAAAGACAAAGCATCAGGTTTGTTATACAATGGTTTACATAAACCAGGGAAGGATGATACAAAACCAGGAAACTACAGACCAATAACTTTAACATCTAATGTCTGCAAAATAATGGAGAGAATGGAAAATGAAATACTATATAAATAAAGGATAAAGGATTTATGGCGAAATATCAGAGTGGTTTTAGAAGAGGGCGATGTGGATCCAGCATCCTTAAGCCACAGGTGTATTGGCAGTTTTCTTTTATATAGAAAAAGCATATGATGTGGAGAGAAGGTCTATTAACTAGTATAAATGGTCAGTTGTACTTGTATTTTTCTGTCTTTTTAACAGACAGTCAAATATTACTATTAGTTAGGTATTAGATTACAGGTGTATAGCATATAATTCAGCAGGATAAAATCCGAAGAGAGCAGCTAACACTCAACTACTGGGCAAATCTACAGGGACATGAACAAGATCATCCAAGATTAGCTGGGAAATAGAGAAAAGAGGAATACAGAGCTTTGGCTGGACGGTGAGTAGGAAAGCAACTCAATTTAATCTGGATCAGGTCAGAAGAAAAAGGACGCGGTTTTTATTTTAAACTCACATACAATGCAGATTCATCAAACACTTTACAGAGTCAGTTTGATGGGACTTATGGTTACTTTTGTGGGTACCAGCACAATATGGAATTAAAGGAAATTAAATCTCTGTTTCTACCATCCATCCATTCGCTTCCGCTTCTCCTTTTCAGACCCTGAAAAGGGCTATGACAGCTGGGAGAGGCGGGGTACACCCTGGACAGGTCGCCAGTCTGTTGCAGGGCTAACACACAGGGACAGACAACCATTCGCACTCACATTTATACCTAGTGGTAATTTGGATTATCCAATTAACCTATCCCCACAAGCTGCATGTCTTTTGGACGGTGGGAGGAAGCCGGAGTACCCGGAGGGAACCCACGCAAACACGGGGAGAACATGCAAACTCCACACAGGAAGACCCCGGCCTGATGGTGGAATTGAACTCAGGACCTTCTTGCTGTGCGGCAACAGTGCTAACCACCGTGCCTGTTTCTAACAATGACTGTGTTTTCTACAGTCATTGGTTTCTACACTCATTTTCTATGAGCGCTTGATCTTTGTTGTATATTTGCTGCTATGACAACTCAATTGCCTACTGGGATTAATAAAGTCTCTCTGATTCTGATTCTGAAATGACAGATAGAACAGGAAAGAAAGCCACAATAAGTCACTCAGTGTCAGCATGACAGATATTAACAGCATAATAAGGCATATAATAAGAAAATGAAGAAGAGGTGGAAAAAGCAATGGGATGAAAAAAGAAAAGGAAGGTTGGTTTTACAAAATCCAAAGGAAAGTAGGAGAGAGGAGAAGCACAGGAAGGAACAGCATAGAGAAGATCACATCTTTGACTTGGGCATACAGGTTTAAACAGCACATTATTTTTAATAGGATAGCATTATACAGGAAAATATGACAGCAATAGAGAAGATGAGACCATAGAGCGTGATTTAGTGCATTATCGGAAATATGAGGTTGAGAGAAGACAGCTAATCCAAAAATGTACATGAAAATGAAACGGGACTTTGTTGATTTATTTCAAAAGAGCTCAAGAAGTGTCTCAGCAGGCCATATTGTGCTCTTTAACACACCATGGGGTTTTTTTGGTTTGGTTTTTTTTTTGTAATTTCGGTCCACATTCCATACCAAATGGTGGCGGTAATGCACCGTCGTTGTTTGAAAACCGCCAACAGAAATAACAGAAGGAAGAAGAATAAGTTGTTTGTTTGTTTTTTTCCCAACAAGCCTTTATTCAACATATGTACAAACAAACAAAGGCATCTATTTGTCAACTGAAATCACGTATCTTAACTGCAATGCAGGTATACTTATATGTTCATTTAACAGAAGAAGAAGTAGTGCATTTTGGTCTCTATTTCGGACTTTTCTGTATTTCTTGAGGAACTTGAACGTAGCAAAGGTAAACGGATGTGACGCGGGTGAATGACGTAGGCAACATTGCTCAAGATGGCTACGCTGGTGTCGTTAATGGTCAAGTCCAGAACAGGTATCAAACATTTCAGTGAGTGCGGCAAACTTTCAAACGGACATTACAGATTATTGTTCACACGAGCGGCTTTGAAGTTTGCGCAAGTGCTTCTGTCGAAGTGTAACTTGGCAACCACTGTGTCCTAACTTGTCTGCACGTGAGGTAGCGCTGAATGTCACGATGCAGATCAAATGAAGAGCGAATAGGATTTGTTCTTTTAAAATATTAACGTACACGTCACTGTTGATGCAATTTATTGATTCTCCTCAGTTCTGCTAGTTTAAGATACGTGGGACACGTCTCAATAAATGCAATATAGATCGTGTTCACTGTAAGCTAACCCTGTGTGTTGATTGAAGACCTCATACCACTAGGTAACAGTCAGGGCATAATAGTGGGGCAATATCATGTCCTACATATAGATTTTTTTAAAAAAGTGTCACGTGCCGAAACTGGATTTAAAGCGAAAAAAACTCAAGTGAACGCGCTTGTTTTTCTGATTTCAGGTTTGTTGGTACCTGGTCAGCTCTCTCTGCTGGACTCGGTGAGGTTTGCGTCTAAGAAAGCCGGCGGCAGCAGCAAGAACCTCGGAGGAAAGAGCCCTGGAAGAAGATATGGCTTCAAGAAACAAGATGGTAGAAGCAAACAATTATATCCATATATTTGTATTCCAAGTTAGGACCTGTTCTAGCCTGCAGTATTGGGATGTGCAGGTGAAGTTAACAGGATGTGGGACAGTTAATGTATTTTTGTGCTTTCCATTAGTTTTTATTAGCATTTAGTTTTAATGTTTGCTTGTGGGTTTTTTTCCAGAATGGGTCTGCTCTATTCAGTTTAGTTTATATTGGTTTCATGTTTAGCTTTTGTTATTATGATATGAGCAGCATTTGTCAGATTGAGAAATTCAGAAGAATGCAGTGATACAGCAATACAGACACTTGACACATGTCACTGATGGCTTCTAAAACTGGTGGCATTGCTGAATTTGACTTTTCATAGCGTAAGCAAGAAGTGTATACAATAGCTAGAATTGGCATAAAAGGTCGGGGCTCGAATTAATTTTCTATTTTTCCCCCTCTTCCGTGTGGTAGGAAATTTTGTCCATGCTGGTAACATCCTTGCAACACAGAGGCTGATGCGGTATCACCCAGGAGCTCATGTAAGTTGCACACTATCCAAAAATGTTGGTGTGATGGACTTTCAGCCTAGAATTAAAAGTTTCATCTTAACACCACACTGTCAACAGTTAGTTCCATGTGGCACTGTGAGCTGTAGGGATGGGTATCGAAACCCGGTTCTTGTTGAGAACCGGTTCCCACTGTTTCAATTCCTTGGAATTGTTTGCCATTTTTGCAAACGATTCCCTTATCGATTCCAGTCGCCCCGAATGACGTCACCATGTTGCGGAGCGTCATTTACCTGGCAGGAAACACGGCGCCTAAGCGGCTCAAACGCACAAAAGTTTGGTTATACTTTACGAGAACGGATGACAACAGGGAAACTTGCAAAGTAGATATTTCATTTAAGGGAGGAAACACTACGAATATGCAAAAGCATTTGCTCACAAAACACACGATGACCTTAAATGAATGTCGTGTTTTTAATTCCGCTCCGGACTCGTGAATCTCAGCCCAGCAGCAGCGGTAACGTTTGCACGTCCTCGCCCGTTAATGCGGCAGGTAAATAATCAACAGTGCATATTATGATAGCGCGATCTGCCTTATTACAAAACCTGCCATTACTGTGCATTTAGGTGACCATGATGAGAGAGACAGAGTCTGGCTCAGATGCTGGCAGTTCTCGCTGCAGTCTACCGGTAGCGTCTCCTTTCAGGCCAGGATAGACGAATGTCACAGAGCAGTGACTCAGTTTGTGGTCAAAGCCTTGCACCCATTTGCCACAGCAGATGATTTTCAGTAAGTGAATGTGTTTAATTGTAGGCAGGGACATTACTGGATATTCTTGTGTAATTGCTACAGAATAATTTATGTTAAAAGTTGTTCAAAGAGAAGATATAAAACAAAGTTCTAGGCTAATCGACCTTAGTGTTCTCCTTTTTTAAAAATAAGAATCGATAAAGAAGCGAATCGTTAAACAGAATCGAAAATGGAATCGGAATTGTGAAAATCTTATCAATACCCATCCCCAGTGAGCTGTGGCAGATAGTGAAGAGCTGGTGTAACTGCTTTTCATCTTGTTTGACTGCTGGTCCTTTTTCCTTGCCCTGAAGGTTGGAATGGGAACCAACAAGACACTCTTTGCTCTGGAGGATGGCTATGTCAGGTTCACTAAGGAGGTCTATGTCCCAGCACCACGGAGCCCAGAGGCTACTCAGGTCATCACCAAGCTGCCAAGAGGAGCCGTCCTCTACAAGACTTTCATCAATGTCCTTCCAGTCAAGCAGGAGGGTAAATTCAAGCTAGTGGACATGGTCTAAAACTGAGCACATAGAGCTCATTCATATGTTGGTCAGGATTGTTTAGGATTCACCCTGACTTGGATTCCAGGGATTTCAAGAGGATGGCTGCTGACCTCAAAGATCTTTCCTGGGATCCCTGGAGTTACACGACTCTCTCAGTCTGACTTATAAACAAAATAATTTTACAATTTCTTTACAAAACAGAAATGAAGAAAGACATCTGTTGTTTCATTCGGTATAAGTCTTTGAGACGAGAGTTAAAACTGGTATGAATCCAATATTTCATGGTGTCATTCCAGTAGTCCATGATACAGGAAGTGTGATGAAAATAAATGTACAGTACATGACAAGTAAAGTGAAGAGAGTAAATTATGATTGTAAACTGGACTCAGTTCACACAGGAATTCCCATCAGACTGAACTGAGGCGTCATTGCTGTCATACTGAATATACATATATTTAGTGTATTAAAGTTTTCTATGTGAAAGTCTTACATTGAATGAGTTGTGTCAAGAGCCTTATTGTGTTTAAGTGCTGTGAGTTTTCAGAGTAGAAAAGCACTCTACAGGTCTCCGTGTAAGTTTTTAAAGGGGCAAAAAAAAAAATCTATTTCTAGACATTGCACAAAGTTGTATAGGAGATATGACTTGTCTGCATTTGTCCTTACTCTTTGATTGTGAATAGGCTTCTGTTTACTGACAGAGGGATCTGTTGCTATTGTTATAGTTGTGCAACAGGGTCAACTATAGTGTCCTTACACCAGGTAATTGAACATGCCACCAATTTTCTAAGTAAATATATTTCTAAAGGTTTTAATGACATTAAATTCTCACCAGACGTCAGTATCAGCTCATCCGCTCCAATCATACAAAGGAATCAAACCATAAGTGTCAATAAATTATGTCTAATAATGGAAAAATGACACAGGGAAAGTGAAAAACATAGAAAAAAGGAAGGAAGGTGTGAAAAGTCATGACACCAGCTGAAATCTATCAGTGATTAAAAAACAATCCTGCCACTTAGTGCAAATTAATATCAGCTGGTTCAGTCCCAGGTGATGGCCTTAATAAGGTATCTTGTTACCAAGGTTTCATGATGGGCAAAACCAATGAGTACTTTCAAAATCTTTGGAACCTTATTGTTGCAAAAAAAAGAAAGAAAACAGTAAGTACCTCAACCACCATGGCTTGTGTGCATGCTCACCATGCAAGACTCCATTAATGAGAAAAAGCAGGTTGAAAGCTTGCTGAACAACATTTAGACAAACCTGTGTCATCATGGTGTGTGGTCATTTTTCACCATGGCACAATTGAAGAAAGGCTGAAGGGTGGACATTTAAGCAAGAGAATGATCCCAAACACAGACAAGGAAACTCTTATGTGGTTTCAGACAAAGAAAATAAAGCTGCAAGAATTACCCAGCTAATCATCTGACCTCAATCCAAAATCTATGAAAAGAACTAAAGCTCAGAGTTCATAAAAGGGGCCCACAGAACCTGACTGTGGGCAAATGAGTGAATCCCGCCTGAGCAATGCATGGGACTAACCTCTCCATACAGGAGGCATCTTAAAGCTGTCATCACCAACATACGCTTTTAGTATTAAATACAGTTCAGTAAGCGTTATCAGTACTTTTTTCCAGTGTCATTTCTCATTAATACACATGATTTAATTTATGGACATCTATGGTTTGATTTCGTTGCATGTGTGGATTGGATGAGTTGAGAATTTCAAGTCAATAGCACATTTACAAATATACTCATCTGGAAATCTGGTGACACGTTCAATGTTCATTTTACTTGCTGTATATACTTCTTTTCATCCAATGCCTAATTCCTTGTATCACTAATCTAGAACCAGCTTAGTGATGGTGTGATCAGCATTAGGACAGAAAAATATGTAAAGGAAAAATGGTGCATTTACTCCAATAATTAATTAACCAAGAAGTGTCACAAGTGGAAAGTAGGTGGTTTTGTTTATAGCTTAAATGTAACTAGGTTGATTAGAATTGGGTAAAATCAAACAAACACTCATTTACCCATAGAACCATACTCTTTAATATGCTAGAGAATGTTTAAAATGTTTATAACAGTATGCCTAAAATATTCTCCTATATGTGGACACTTGCAGAATGCAGGGAAGCTTTTCTGACCCAGAATCATTTGCACAGCTTTACATTCAGCAAAACTGTGAAAGGAACATCTTAAGTATGGTGGATCAGTTTTATGCAAACTCCACAAAACGGTGTTTACTGTCTGATGGAAGCTGGAGTACTAAAAAGTACAAAGAGGTCTGATTTGAAATGAAGGGTTGATATTTTTTTCTGGTGCTCTATTTTTATATCTAATTAAGTTTAAAAAAACAACCACAAGATGGCACATCTATCTCACCTGTTACAGACGAGGATAAAACATCCAATGAAACTTGATGTTTTGGTTAAAACTGCTTTTTACAACAAAGCAAGGGGACTTTCAACATAGGATTTCTAAATATAGCAGTTTATTTGTTTTCTTAGAGAGCATAAATTATTTCTATTTGCACACAATAACAAAATAATTTCAGAAAAACGGGTTAATTTTAGGGTTAATATTTTTAGCCTCCTAGTGTGTAATGATGTGCTTTAGCTTTTTAATGCTCAGACTAATAAAATCAAGTTAACAAGTTATCAGTGTACATACAGTATAAAATCTCTAACAAGGGTTTGACCTTTAACTTGACAAGCATCAAGTCAAAAAGAAAACTGCTGCTGCTCACAAAGAAGGAAATGGATATAGAAAGTTATCGCAGCATTTCTAAGAACCGGACTGAGAAGTATGCAAGAATATTAAGAAAACAGAACAAAATACAGTCAACTTGGACGTCAGACTGTAAAATATTCATTAAGTTAAATGGAACACCAGTGCAGGCTAAGGTTCTAGTCATCAAGAAGATGACAGAAAATATATAATAATATAATATAGAAAAATATAACTGCTAAATCAGAATGCAAAGCAGTGCTAAATATGATGGGACCGTCTAAGCTGCACAACCAACTCAGACGTCTGACAGTTTTCAACTAACAACTCATATAGATATTGAACATAAGACATTGGTGTATGACAGCAACATAGATCCTGATTGTGATTTCTTTAATAATAAGACAAATGAATTCAATTATTATACAAACGAACAACTTAAAAAGAAAATCAAGGTATAAAAGGGTATAACAATGGTCCACTTTAATAGTCGAAGCTTATATGCAAACTTTCAATCCATCAAAGACTACATAACACAGTTTGAACAGCCATTCAAGGTGACCTGGATAACTCCTGGAAAAGAAGAAGACTTTAAAATAAATGGATATGAATTCCTTCATGTAGACAGGATCAACAAGAAAGGAGGTGGGGTGGCACTTTACACTGATAAAAACCTAAAGTATGAAAGAATGGGAAGAATGACGACTGTTATTGATGGAGTGATGGAATGTTTATCAGTGGAAATAAGTATGGAAAAAAGGAAAAACCTAAATGTCAGTTGTATATACAGAACATCAGGATCTAAGGTTGAGATATTTAAGGATAATATGGAGGACTTATTTACAAATATAAATCAGAAAAGAATGTTTATCTGTGGGGACTTTAATGTTGACTTATTGAATCCAAATCATAATAAGAGTACAGAAGAATTTATTAATTCCATGTACAGCATCGGTTTATTTCCACTGATAACAAGACCGACCAGAATAACATCTCATTGCGCAACTCTATTAGATAATACATTTACAAATATAATAGAAGGAAAGATAAAAAGTGGGCTATTAATCAACGATATAAGTGACCATTTACCTGTCTTTGCATCTTATAATTGCCATTATAAAGTGAACAACGATGGACATAAGATTATTTACAAAAGAATAAGAACAGAGAAGACATTAAATGAACTTTTAAAGCAAGATTGGAATATTGTATATGAACAAACAGAAGTTAAAGCTTACGAAGTATTTTTAAGAACATTTAACACATTACTTGATAAAAACTGCCCAGTAATTGAAATCAACAGGAAACACAACTATGTAGGAAGACCATGGATGACTAAAGGACTACAAAATGCCAGCAAAAAAAAGAATACCCTATATCGAGAATTCATAAAAAAAGAGAACCATAGAAACTGAAAGGAAGTATAAAACTTACAAAAATAAATTAACTAATATAATGAGATCCTGTAAAAGAGAGTATTTCATTAAAAGGTTAGAACACAATAAAGATAACACAAGAGGTATATGGAATGTATTAAACAGTATTGTATGGGTGGCAAGACAATGTGAAGGGGACCAAATGGAAAAAAACAACCACACGAGCCTTCAATTGTTTTCTAAGCTTTAAATATATTCTCTCTTTTTATGGTACAGAGGTTTTTCATCATGCTCACCAGCAACACATCTAAAAATAACCACACAAGCCTCTCAACAAACCCCTCCTTAAATAGATGCTGGTCATACCATCACCAATAAAATGTAAAAGGTCTTCCCACCCACACAGCCCAGCTACAAAAACCTATACAGTGAAATACTGCGGTTATTTTGACACACCTCACAAATATCTGATTACAAAACACCCCCCAGCTAAACAATATCCCAACTAACTAAATCACTCCCCCCAAAATTCAACCCACTCCCCCCTCAGCTCTCATCAGATGGTTCAACTCCATTCAGGTGAACATCATTAGGCCATAATCATGTGTGCACTCCATGACTAAGGCCTTCAGGAAGTTGATTTCAAGGGAGGGAGAGAGAGAGAGAGGTTAACGGACTTCAAAACAAAAACATAACAAAATCAAAACTTCCTATCAGACACTGTGAGTGCGTACATCACTTAGTGAGGGAGATGCTCCCCAGCACCACCACAATAATAATAATAATAATAATAATAATAATAATAATAATAATAATAATAATAATAATGGATTGGATTTATACAGCGCTTTTCAAGGCACTCAAAGCCACTTTACAATGCCACTATTCATTCACTCTCACATTCACACACTGGTGGAGGCAGCTACAGTCAAAAATGAATCAAGGAATAATGATTACCCTGGGTACTTTATAGAAGGGACAAGAAGTATTAATAACATGAAAGAGATAGTAAATGGTTTTAATGAATTCTTCGTAAATATAGGGCCAAAACTGGCAGAAGAAATAAAGGTTGATGAACAGAAAGGGACACTGGTGAAAATATTCAAAGGAATAGAATAGTGTTGTAGTGCTATTTTGGGTTTTTTGGTTTTTTGTGGGGGGGGGGGGTTTCCATAACTTGTGAATCTGCAAATTTACACATTCTGTATTTTTCATATGAAAGAAACTATACTGTGGCGGGGCTTGCTTATTTCTTGTTTTTGATTTATGTATGTTTTGTTTTGTTTTGCTTTACTTTTGTTTCATAAGTTGTTTGTTTAATTTAAGACTAAAAGAAAATTAAATGAATGAGAGGTAAAACTTGAGGGGGTACAACATTAAAGTCAGGCTCAAGTCCTTGAAGGAGTATGTCCTTAATATGATAAGGTTTCAGGAAAAGTGGGTCTGGACCACTTTGTCTTCCAACATGACAACAACCCACAACATATATCACTCCTAGTGAAGAAGTACCTCCAGTGAACATTAGCAAACGGCCTGCACGAAGCAAATAGACTAAATGATTGACAATGATTATGGTCATGGAGGCTAGTATTTTTGGGAGTGGTAACTTTTTGTGAAATAATTTTGCTACTGTGCGCAAAGTAATCTGTTCTCCATGTACTTTGATTTAAGCCCACAATGGTCCAAATTGAACAAATCACGGTGTAAACCAGTCATTGATGCACCAACTTTTGCTGACCTACAGAAAATGGTTTTGTTTGTTTAGGGGAGGGGGAGGTTTCATTCTTATGGGAAAGCATTTTATTAGCAGAGCAGGTGGTGTTTTTTTAAATTACTGATTTAATCTAATAAGTGAACACAATGCTGCAGTCATTAGCGCCCTCATTTCACAGCAAGAACCTTCTAGACTCAAACCTTAACCAGGGCTTTGCTGTGTGGACTTTGCATGCTGCCCCTTTGGGGATACTCTGACGTAATTAGTGAGACTAAATTGGCCCTATTGTGTACTCTGTGTCATACTCAGTGTCTGCTGCAATAGCCCTCCCCATAACTGGATAAGCAATTAAAAAAATTAAGCCAGAATGATCTCCCACCACCAGTATCATTTCCTGCACAGTCCTTCAGTAACTGATGAATTTATTCCCTCAATGGCACTTTGACATCACCAAGCATTTTTTAATCCAGTGCCAAACCATATAAATAACAACAACAACAATAATAATAACACATGATAATGTACAAAATAAATGTGCATCTATATCACACAGACTGTACAAACTGTTATAAATATGGACAATGCAACATAGCACAACCAGTTTACTTTTTTCTTCTTTTAGCTGCTCCCAGTCACCACAGTAGATCATCTGCCTCCATTTCTGTCACACCAACCCTGCAAGTCCTCCTCACTACATCTATTAACTTTTACTGAGGTCTTCCTCCTCCATATTCAACATCTGTTGGCCAGTAGATCCACTGTCTTCTCTGTGCACATGTCCAAACCATGTGAACCTTGTCTTATTAACTCTGCCACCTTCAGTTCTGGCTCTTGTTATTTGTGTCTTTTTGTTAATTTCACCATCTTCAAACCAAACCAGATAATCTGAGTCACAGCAGATGACTCAGATCTCACCCTATTCTTGCACTGACTTCTGTCACACCAGTCTTCTGCATATTCTCCTTTTTTACATCCATGAAATTTCTATGTGGTCTTGGCAGCTCCAACATTAAAATAAGACCCAGATTTCAATAACAACAACAATAACTGAGCTTATTATTATGTAAGCTTATGTAAACTCTCTTGCTTAAATAATTTGCTCTGGGATAAATAAAATATTCTGATTCTGGTTAATTATTGTTTTAGCCCATTTACAGACTTACAAGCACCTACGCATAATCCACCTAATCAAACCCATGTGCAGTCATAAACATATAAACAATTCAATACTTAATTTACAGGAGAGTAAGAAAACATGAACTAATGAAACAATGCATTGTCCTCATACTTTTAATATTTGTTTCTAAATCTTATAAAAGAAGATATTTCCTCCATTATATTAAAAACATTGTTCAGTTTTAAGGTTGGACTCACTACACCCACACCTAGAGCTTTGTCTGGTGTAGCCAAGTGGTAGAAGGCTTCCACTTTGGTGGTCTCAGGATCTCATCTGTACTTTTTGCAGATTACGTGCCCTCCAGCTCGTACTGGGAGCAGCTGAGTTTTATTCATTTGCCAAGACCCGTTATTCCTTCACATAAAAGCCAGCTGCCATTATGACCCGGTTATGGGCACTTCCTGGGTAGGGTGTTCTGGGCATACTCAACACTCATTGGAGGACAGCCCAATGATCATTTTTTGAATTGATTATCCCATATCTTGCTTATCTCTGCACCTTCATATCCTACATTTCATTTTTAACCACATAAGTGCTTCATTAATCACTTGAAGGGGCTTATCTGGCTCTAACTGAAGATTTGTCCACACACTCATGCAATCTTGTGTATGCTCCACAGCAATGCACACACGGCTTGGTACTTAAACTGCACACGGGGATAAAAGATCTCTTTTTGTTTATATACATTGGCATTTACAATGCAAAGACTTTTCATCTTAATTTTTTTATTTAAAAAAAATCTTTACAGATAAATAAATATCATGTTCTGTGCCAGATCAGTTGTGAATAATCTGGATTAATCAGGAAAACAGTTTGTCTCTTGAAATGAGTTAAACAGGAACAGCTGTATTTTAGAGGTTTCTGAACAAGTGAGCGTAATGTGTGGTCCACTGAACAGGAGCTGGAATGCTGTCGTATGAGACAATGTGTGACGAAACATTTCTCCCACTGAAAACGCTACATCCAGATGAACAGAATCAACCTTTTGGTATCCACTGCTTACTCTGACAATGCACCAGAGAAGTTTACTTTTTAAAGCATAGCACTGTATATGTATTTGGATTTAAAGTATAGATGATCCTCCTAATAAAGAGTCTTAGAGTTTCTGAATACCAGGTCAGTGTGGACCATTCTCAATATATGTAAAAACATGCAAGTTTCAAAGTGCATCTTTGAGATGCTCTGTGGTTTTTTATTTCTATGGTAAATGTTTGATCTAGTTAAAGATCAAACATGCATTCATACCTTCCTCTCAAATGGAACTAACGGTCACTGGTGAACTCAGAACAGTTACTATTTGGAAACTGATGTTAAAGGAATAGACAATTCTGACAATGACAAAGTCATTCACATCATTAAGGAATGTACTGCTTGAGTCATGGTCATTATCATGAGAATACTCGAGAATCAGAGAGCTCAATCAGCAGTCTCAAAGCATAAGTACTCGCTTCCCACAACTCCTTTCCTTTCTCTGATGGCTCTGTTGTCGATCTACCAGCTGCAAAAGATGGAAAGTGCCCTCATGTTGTGGCTTGATGAAGAGCCTCCTCAAAGAGCATAATCCTTGAGGCCTGTGCAGTACATGGAAGTTGGCCTCTAGAGCCTCGCATATGATTGACTCTGCCATTGTGTGTCTTCAGCTGTCCTTCCAAGTGTGGTTTGACAGGTGAACATCCAATGACTGCTCATCTGTCAGACGCCCTATTGTAATGCCACCACTGGACTCTGGAGTGACAAATCACGCTTCTCTGTCTTGCAGTCTGGGGAATGAGTCTGGGTTTGGCGGTTGTCAAAAGAACGGTACTTGTGTAAAGTTTGGTGGAAGTGGGAATATGATGTAAGGTTGTTTTCAGGAGCTGGCCTCGGCCCCTCAGTTCCAGTGAAGGGAATTCTTAATGCTTCAGCACACCTAGACACTTTGGACAGTTTCGTGCTCCCAACTTTGAGGGAACAGTTTGGGGATAGTGCCTGTATTCCAACATATAGACACAGATAAGCAGGTTTGATGTGGAAGAACTTGACTGGCCTGCACAGAATCCTTTGTGATGTTCAACAGCAGGTCAGATTTGCTGTTAGACCCCACTTCCAGTCTTTATGCTAAGTGAGGCTAATTAGCTCCAGCTCATCTCGTCATGGCAGCCTATACGGTCAAAGTACCGGCCGATCATGCTCTAGATCTGTCTCTGCCTGTCCTCCTTATGAAAAAGCTCTTGCAAAGACATTGGTGGGAAATGTCCATCTAAGTGATAGTTATTTGGTATCCCGATGATGAACAGCCTTCTAGGAAGCTCGGTTTGACACACACAGACTATCCTTACCTTGGTCCAATAGTTCTCAAGTTCTGGGCAGCATTGTGCCCATTGTTGGCAATGCCGATCAAAGAATGCCTGCTGTTTTGGTGGGGAAGATATTCAAGAGAAGGCAGATTTAACAAAGTTATTACAAAGTAATGGCTTGATTTGGACCCACAGTGGTTAGTTTGTTTTACTCGTTATCTACTCACTCTTCACCAGATAAATTTTTATTTGTCTATACACCTACAATTTAAACAGTGCTAACCTCCTAAGCCCTAATCTAAGGCCCAATTGAATAACCTCTGTCTTATTTCATAAGACAAGCTAAATAATTAATAGCAGTGTAAATGGACTGAGTCTTATATAGCCCTTCTCTACTCTCCCGGAGTACTCAAAGCGCTGTAAACAACATGCCTCATTCACCCAATCACAAGCACTTGCTTCTATACTCAAGTGCAATCTAACCAACATTCACACTCCTATTGGAGAGCAACTTGGGGTTAGTATCTTGCCCAAGGATATTTGGCATGTAGCCTGGGGAAGCCAAGGATCAAACCACCAGCCTTCCAGTCAGTGGCTGATCTGCTCTACCACCTGAGCTACAGCCACCCCGGTGGTAGTTGGTACTCCTTACTGTGTACTCCTGTCTTCTATATGGTCTAAGCCTGCAACAGAGAGGTTCTTTTCTATAGATGACCACCACCACCATCAGGATCACCAAACAAAACAAACAAAGAGGTTTAGGACAGAGACAGAACAACAAGCTGTTACTGTTTCAGCTGTTTCAAGCTGCACATATAATATAGTTCATGCAGTGAACACAGCCATTTGGTACAACCAAGTTATTTACAATTCCTAAATATTGAACCTACAGACTTCTGCTTGTAAATTTTACTTGATCCAGTTCTCTTCATTTTTATTTAAAGATTTTGTGTTTTCATAAATGTATTAGCAATACATCTCACAGTACTTGATTTAAATTATAAGCCAAAATAATTGAAAGCATTAAAAGAAACCCACTGCTATGTAAACACGTAATATAGAAGAAGGATTATATTACTGTATTAATGTATTGTTACCTTAAACTTTGTAATGTTATACACAGTGATGCCAAAGCAACTTCAACTCAGAATACAGGCTTACTTGTGATTCTTAGAGTATATATTTTAAGGAACCAGCTCCCTGTTTGGATTTGGGGGACAGACACCCTCTCTACTTTTAAGATTAGGCTTAAAGCTTTCCTTTCTAATAAAGCATATAGTTAGGGCTGGATCAGCTGAGCCTGACCATTTCCTTAGTTACTAGGGTTAGTAGTACTGGGAGCTTCCCATGATGCCTGAGTAGTTCTTATTCACTCACCTTTTTTCAGTCACTGTGTTTATACACCACCTTACATTAAACATCACTAATTAATTTATGAGCTACAATGTGTCTTTTGTCCTGTCTTCCTCCCACTCACCTCCAACCAATAAGGGCTGCCCCACCCTCAAAATAGTTCTGCCGTATGTTTCTTCCACTTAAAAGTTTTTCCTTCCCACTGCTGTGGTGTGTCTGTTGCTCCGGAGGCAGAGAGCACAGAACAGAGATTAGCTGAACTGAGCTGTCTTTTTCTCAGCTGTGTGCAGAAAACAAGTAATTGCTCTCTGTTGATGTCAGTGAAAATTCAACTATTACTGAATCCATGTTACTCTGTTAGATGAATGCCTGAGTGTTGCAATGTGCTATTAAAAAGGCTCACACATAAATGTCAACAACAGAGACAGCTTGTCATCTGACAGTAAATACTGTTTTGTGTTCTGCATGTCATACGGGTCAGCTGTTCCACACTTCAGTTTCATACGGTGGAACAGTTTGTAATGAACCTTATGCGAAGTATAATAGCGAAGTTCTATGGTCTCACATCTGTCCGCTCCCTGGTGTTGCCGACTAAATCTAAGCTTGACATCACTTCCACTTTCCCACACTGTCAAGCTGTTTGTGACATCCCTGGTCTAGTCCAATCATCTTCTCCCGGCCTTTTTCAGGCCAATCAGCATTCGTGCCACATACTTTGAATCTCACTGCGCATCTGGCATTCTCCTTTGCCTTCGTGCAACCCACCCCCTCCTCATCACCGCCTCTCATCACTTAGGTTCCATCTAAGCCACTGTCTTCATCTCCACCACCAGCGTCTAGACTCTGGGGGGTCCTCCTCTAATCCCTATCACACCTGGGGTTCTGTTCCACTGAGTCAGGCCATTGGAGTCTAACCACCAAATATCTCTATCTTAATTCTCTACATCAATAAATCATGTTCATTCTTTCTAATGACCTCTCCTTATTGAAATAATAAAGCCCTCCTCTGGATAAATTACACAGAACCTTTTGCACTGTGCCCATTGATTATATCAGAAAAATGAGCCCTTAAATCAAAAGCATATTGATTCTCCTTTATTCTCCTCTCATGCTGTTTTCAGAGCGAAACATATGTTGAAACCTGAATTTACACTGGATTATTTGGCTAGTAGGCCTTCCACTCGGTTCCTTACATTTCCCCTTCAGGTCTGCTGAATTTTGAGCTGCTAATATGTGCAGCTCTGGGCAGAATGCTGTTTATTTCTAAAGTGAACTGGCTCCATCTTTGTAAATAAATTATAGTGCATTATTAGTAGATCTCAGTGTGATATTGCAGAAAATTTGCAATATGCAGTATCACAATAATTTGCCCTGCCTGTTGTGATCCAATTGACCAACTCATTTCCTCCTCCCTAGGATTTCTATAAATGCAATAACAGTCACTGAACTGAACTGAATAATCCCAAAGCCTACAATACAAAAACAAACATTATTAATTGATTATAATTAACCTTAATATAGATTTATGTTCTTCAGGGCAGACAGCATCCTAACAAGTAGGGTTTTTTCAGCAGTTACAATTAACATTTACATGTTCTGCACTAAGTCATTTATTATGTTGATTGTTTTTCATAAATGAACTCAAGGACATCACAGTGAATTATGGCATTTTCGCCTCTCCTTTCATAAGGGATGAAAGGAAATGAATGAATAATAATAACAATAATAATAATTTTCAACTACTTTAACAGAATTTCCCAAATGAAACATTTGTTATCTTATCCTGTCTCATTGTTATTTCTACTAAAACAACTATAACTAAACGGAACATACATTCGTCTCCGTTTTTTAATATCATAGTATAATATCATTGTTTTGGAAATATACACAGAGATCCAAAGTACTGGGTAAAATAAATGATGTCGAACTTTATAGAACGAATATCTGAACTCTTGAAAGAAAAACCACCACAACAAAAAAGTGACAGCCATTCAATCCTTCTCGGTCCATCCTCTGACCACTCATGCAGCGTGATGTGCGTGAATCACGACATACCATCATGTGGAGTGATGTAGGCAGAAGCCCACAGACTGTGATTCACTGTAAAGGAGGAGCCAGTTAAACAGCGTGGACTGTCGGAGAAGAGAGGAGGAGAGAAGAAAGCGAGCTGAGGGCTGTGAGACGACGAGTCGGCTGAAGCGAGAGTGCGAGGTTTACCAGCTTTTTATTTCCTCCGGAACCCTCGACGCTGTCATAAAGAAGCCTGTGAAGTGAAGGACTCTCAGGATGGAGCGGATGGAGTCAATGGAGCCGATCTCGGCATACTACACCACGGCTTACCCGGAGATCCAACCAGACAGTACTTACGGATCCAAAGAGACAACCGAGAGCCAGGCAATGACTCCACCACCTCCAACATATGACGAGGAGTTGGTGCACAAGGTACGACCATATGGTCATCATGATACAACAACAGGTTTCATAGCCAGGAGCACTTTTATGCACTTACTTGCTGCGCGTTTTTTTCACGTGATTTTGCTTCTTGTTTATTTCTTCTTGTTTATTACTGGTGAAATGTGAGGAAACGTTTCTAAACCCCGCAGCATCCCGGTCCTTGACCGGATTTGCGCTCACGTGGTGCTGATTTACATTCAGATGCAATTTATAGTTGGTCTGTTTCCAGCCCTAATGTGTGTCAAATCACTTAATTCCTTCTGAGATGAGCTGTCAGCTTACAAGAAGGTCCCTCTTCACATATGAGCTGATTACTTCCTGCTGTCAGGGCAGGAAAGCTTTAAAAGAGGTCACTTTCTTTGAAAAAATGTCTTAACCAAACGCCAAATTCCCAAAGCAATCCTCACATTTAGGTGTTGATCACCAAAAAGTGCTGTAGAATAAAATTACATTTCAAACTCAAATTTTAGTTGACAAGTACACTTTCAGTTTCTCCTTACTGCGACCCAATAACCCATAAATACAACAGTAAATACACTAATTTATTTCTGACACCTTAAATTCCACACTAAAATACACAAACACACTAAAATGTCAGAGTGAATGTGATCCTGTTTTGACTGTTGTCACAAAAACTGTACAATATAGCCATTTGTCATTCAAAAAGCTTAATTGCGCTCGCAGCAAGCAGTTAAGGCTAAATCAGCTACATTAATGTCTGGATTTAAAGAGAACCACTGAATCCTTCCTGGTGCTCCCATTTGACCTCACTGTTGATGGAACAAAGATAAAAGAGGAGCTCCCTTTAGGCTTCAGTGAAATGTCACATTGTATTTCAGAGCTGTGTTGCAGAAACCATTTCCCTTCAGTCTGGAGGAGTCATGTCATTCAAATGGCATATCTTTCTTCTGATAAGCATCTGGCCTTCAGCCTGCTATGTTCTAATTTCTCTCTTTTTAGATATAGCAACTGAGCAGAATTAGCACATCAATACTCTGATTCAACTGATAAGACATAAACTTTAAAATAAAACTATCCGGTAAAGTCAAAAATGTGTTCCCTTTAACTAGCTGCCTTTAATTGCCTTAGAAATTTATTATAATCTTGCTACTTATTTATTTATGTTTGCACTCATAAATGTCCCAGATCATTGGGTGCACCCTTGGTTTAGGTTCAGGGTTATTGGCAAGGTTAGGCATACACTTATTTTTAAGGTTATAGAGAGAGTCTCTGGGAAATTAACAGAATCAAATTCACTTCATCTCTCTGAAGTCTAAAGGCATGTGTATGTGTCATCTTAGTGTGGAATGTGATTGGTTGGGACCAAAATGCAGACCCTAAAGGAAGGTAGAATTAAACATGAAATGAATTAGAGCAGGCCGGGCCCTGCCATTGACTGACCTAGGTGGAAGCACTGCTGCAGTACACAAAGCATTGATATCTCCACCAAGCTGGGTGCAGAGGTGGTGATGGACAGCATTACGGAGGACCAGGCTTACTCTTTGAAGATGGCGGGCTCAGACAAAGCCAATCTTTTAAATGCAGTTCAGAGTTTCCTTACATAGACTTGGGCTGGGAAGCAGCCGATTATTGTTCAAACAACACAATTATAATTTGTGAAATTGAAAATGAAATAACTTTTTTATTTAATATATATTTAATATTTTTATTTTATGAAAAGTCTGGATGTACCTCTTTACCATTCTCATGCACACACATGCACATGTGGTCTGAGTCACTGCCATAACAAATACATTCTGTGCACTGCCAGCTATAAGACCTTATGCAGAAACGTTTGTGATTTTCCTAATAATTTCAAATGAATTTCAATCATAAAAAAGGTTGTGAATACTTGTGTAAAAAGATATTTTAAGTATTTAAGTTTTAATAAATTTACTCCCAAACACTCCAAAAACCATCATCACTGTCATGGGGTGGATTTTGTGTGTAGATTTACTCGGCATTGTTTGGCTGTAAAAGCCTAAGGAATGCAGTGCGAGTCTTCACAAAGATAGATGCAATTCTAACATGTGACTGTTATATCAGCTCACACATATACACACCACACACAGACCTGTAGTGTCAGGGAAGCAGGTGCACTGAAAGGGGTCATATTCTAAGAATACACCGTGTTCTTTGTGTCTAAATCAAGAAGAGTAATTTCAAGTGAACTTTCTGCCCTTCCTTTGCCAATATAAATAATAAAGGGACTAATAAAGATTTATCCTATCTTTTGTACTCACTCTTCTCAGGCTTTCACTCTGCCTTACGTTTTCCTCCCAGGAGGAGTTCTAATTACACAACAAAAAAGGCTCTTTTTAAGAGCTCGTTGGTGAGGCCAGTACTTACTCATGAAGCTGAAATGGTTACAGTTGCTTTGTGGATTCCGTTCTGTTATTAATTCTTCCTTCAGTACTCACAGTTGTCCCAGGTGACATTTTTAATAAAGTCAACCTAATACTGCTTTTGTAATATTTTTGGAAAGATTAGCTTAGAGACATCTTTACAGACAGAGTGGTTTTGTATTTTTTCTTACTGCCAATATTTCACATTAATACCCACAAAAACATTGCATTCTTTTGTATCTCTCAGTGGTTTCCTGTTTTTTCCATTCTCTCCATGGCCCTCATCCAAAAGACACATTTTTAAAGCTGCAAAGCACTTTTTTCCCTTTTTTTTTCTTTTTAAAAAAGTCTGTAAGTGTAGTAAAACCATGGTAGCTACCTGTCCACCACAAAAAAGCAGACATCACTATCAACTAGCTGGTTGAGTGTTTAGCTAAATAGCGGCAGACCAAAACAGAACTAAAAAGGTGGATACAGGACTTTAATTTGTCTAAAAAAACAAACACTTGGTCTTACAGATTGCAGGGCACATTGACTTTTAGTATTGGAAACAGTGACTTTATCGCCTGTTGTTCTGTGGTTTCAAACCCCAGCTGTGCAGTATATCAAAGCTTAAATCAGTGGCAATTTGGAAACTGTCAAGCTAAATTACATTCTGGTCAATACTGCACATGCTCCAGGAAGAGAAAAGTGACATTTCAGAGAACTGTATCACTCTAAATTCACCCCATCCCCTAATGCTGTTACTCCAACGACTTGTAAAAAGACATCCCATACTTATTGCCTCAGTAACCTCCACAGAAGCTCATACTGAGGCTAGAAAGGAAATTTGCAGGCACTTAGCAATCTGCCTGTGAACCACAGAGATGAGAGAAATCGAATTCTTCTTTCTCTCGCGCACTACAACACATATACACAATATACATCATCAGTGTGTAATTCCCAAACATCTGTGGTGCATTCGCCTCATTACCTCCTGTCTCTAGAGGGGTTTCATGAGACAGTCTCACTTCTCGGCTAACTACAATTTAGTAGCATCACCACATGTACGTGTGTAGTGAGTACAATGAGTATGTTTTTTTTCTCAGCACTAATTCCATCTTCACATGTACACATGGAGGCATTATGTTACACACTCTCAGTTATGTCCAGTAAAGAGGAAAGTGATGCAGCTGAATCACAGCAGGATCAGATCAAAATATTTAAATAAATTAATGTCTTCAGATTTAGATGCAGTCAGTGGCTTATGTGATCACAGACTGCATGTAAAAGACAGATGTATCTTCCACATCCCAAAAAGTTAATTCTGTTCATCTGGACGTGGCGTTTTCAGTGGGAGAAACATTTCCTCACTCATCCAAGTGACTTCTTCAGTCTCAGCTGACTGCAGGTTTCCCCAACATTATAAACAGTACATGTGCATAATGACCGAAACTAGAATCAATGGTGAAAAATGGGCTGTCAGGTCAGTTTCTTGATCGTTAATGTGATCAACAACCACTGATCAAAAACCATTGATTAATGGCTATGAGTACCATTCACAGAGAGTGCAATCACAGCATTATAAGATGGTCAAAGATGTACCCTTAGGCACCCTCTTCAATTCAGAGATATCTGTATCTGTGGGGATGGTGTTTGCTCTGCGTTGTACCATCCTGATGACACCCAGTTTGTGCTTCAGTGGATGAAGCAGAAGCACAAGCCTTAAATAATGATTTGTAAGCGTAGGTTTATGGTACACATCAACTTTCAAATGTCCCCGTTACTGATGGAAATCTCACAGTCTAAGAAGGCTAACCTGTCATTTTTCATATCATCTGTGGTGAGCCTGAAATAATTTTTCTACTGAGTTAATGTGATCAGTGAAATGTGGTATATCCAGTACACCACTTCCTATGTCCCTACGAAGCAGTGTACTGGCAGATGTTAGAAAGTTTAACCTGCAGTCTTACCAACAGCCATCAGGAGTAGACTTCCACTATTTAGAAAAAGAGCCCTAATCAGGCACCAACTGGGTACCTGGTTATCAGCACCTGGAGTACCAGAAACTCAAAATAAGAGTCAATAGCAGAATAATCTGTGTGACGTTGGCAGAGAAGATTTGGTTTTTGATGTACACAACCCACACACTCAACTCTGCTACTCAACCTGCAAATGCATTTTTTGTGGCACTATTTAAGGAGAAATAAACAGATTTTTCAAAGCTATCAAATTTATTGCCTAAAAGCATTATTACATCAAAGAAAAACCAGATACAAATTTCCTTAGGTTTATGCTGTGAGTTTTACTGTGCGGCTCCCCACCTTTCAGCACACAGTAAACTGGAAAAGCAGAATACGTGTAAAGCCTCTCTGTACAAAGTGTATTTCAAAGGAAGAATAAGGAAGTGAATTTGCTGGTGACTCCTGAGTAAAGCTGATATGAAAATTCACTGGATGACTGTTGAGGCAGTATCCATATTTAATCCAGCACACTGGGATGTAACTCTTTTCTAAAAATCCTCCATATGCTGAAATCAAATGAGGCTACAAAAGCTGCTTCAGCTTCTCAGCTCTAATCCTTTCCTCCATTCCCCCCACTTCTTTTATTTATCCCTGATTATTCATAAAGCCTTGAGGCAAAATTGAGTTCAACCACTGCCTGGTTTATCTGATGAGTGTCATGCCTTCACTTTTTTCTTGATTTGTCTTGGTTCTTTACAAACTGCTCATCATCAGATCAAGTTCAAGTTCAAGAACTTTATGCATTCTATCCCAATTTATGAACCTTTTTCTATTAGTTTAGCATGCCAGAAAACTCACCTGCTATTATTAAAGCAGCACTGAAAAACTCAGCGCTTTAACCCCTGGGCCATTTGTCATTCAGTGCAATTTTAAGGCAGGCGTACTTGTGCATATCTGACCAAGAGCGATAATCACATTTACTGTCTTTTCACACAATATTTGGTCACAATGACAATGAGTACTCCTGAGTTTTATCAAGACAGGACTGGTTGAAAGTTTTGTTGCCTTTTTAAGACCACTTTATTACATTTCCATGGTTACTATTACTAGACATCAAGTGAAGACCACTTCTGACAGCACATC
Source organism: Pundamilia nyererei (assembly GCF_000239375.1). Taxonomy (NCBI): domain Eukaryota; kingdom Metazoa; phylum Chordata; class Actinopteri; order Cichliformes; family Cichlidae; genus Pundamilia; species Pundamilia nyererei. Next base: position 7,931,009 of record NW_005187406.1, on the reverse strand, counting down.
TGCATTTGAATCATAAAGCAACTGTAGTGGATGCTCCAGCCCAGTAGCTCTTCTAGTATTCTACCCCAGTGATTAACGGCCACTGCAGCTAATTAGTGCATAAAATACATTACTGAATGTGTGTTAAGGTGAAATCTAAGAGTGTGAAGATGAAGGTTCTTTCATGAGAGTTAATGAATGGAAGTCTATTTTTTATGCCTAACTTTCTTTCTATAAACATAATTAAGATTTTTATTGTCTCAACCTGCCACTCTATAAAATGCATTTGGGTGTAAATGAAGAACTACCCTGGTGCCACAGAGAGGAAAGAATGTGAATTTGGCAAAGAACAAAGATTGGCATTGATTTCGGCACTGAGTTTCTTAAAGATGGCATTTCCTTTGCCTTGCAAAGGGTTACCAAAATATTTACATATTTTTTATTCAAAACTTATATGTAGCTAATATACCCTAACCTATGCTTAAAAAATTTAGGTTTAGCCTTTCTGCGATTTTTAAAGCTTTTAAGAACAAACGTTCAAACACAGGTCTTTTCATTGCCTGTCTTTACAATCTACAATCCTTTTAGTTGTCTCTTCCTAAACATGACCACATAATGATTGAAGAAATCCATCATTCTTGTGGCTTACTGCATTATTTACTGCATTTTTCTTCTGGCAATAATATTTATAATATATTTCACTACAGGATAAAATGTAGTCATTTGGCTGTCACAAGATAAAAGCCACATAGCCTGCATCAAAACTCCCAGATCACTCCTTGAAGAGAGCAGAGAACAGCTTGACTGTGTCGCACTTACTTAATCTGCCACAGTTAAAGGACACTTTGTGGGTGTGGAGGTGGTGGGTACCCTGGTGTGACTGAAATTAAAGCGCAGTAGACAATGAAATATTGACTGATGGTCCTGGTGACTAAGTTGGATGTGTGAATGTTGCCTTTCATTGATTCCATTGTCTTGAAGGTTATCTCCTCTGGCTTGTGAGTCATGCGGTAATAGTGGTACACTGCCAAGCTCTTAGAAAAGAAAATGTCGGTGCTGCTTGGAAACAGAAATGTCGACCATGACACAGATGTTGACTCACAACTGAAAATTATGAAATGATTGCAAGCATTCAACCATAAAGAGATTTTCAAGGCCAATTGAGACTGCAGCCAGGCTACTTCCTGCTGCTCCCGTATCACTAGGGGTCACCACAGCTTACACTGTGCCTCTACCATATACTTAGACCATATATATAGAGGTAAGAAGTTTAACTGTGGGATTTTATGTGTCTTCCTACAGACAATCCTGGTTGGGGACAGTGGTGTGGGGAAGACATCTCTGCTGGTGCAGTTTGATCAGGGCAAGTTCATCCCTGGCTCATTCTCTGCCACAGTGGGCATCGGATTCACAGTGAGTGCATGGAACAATTTTTTTTTTTTTTTTTATGAAATTGGACTGGCTTTTGTTTATCCATGTTTTTAGATTTGCCTCTGGCATTAGCAGTGTGGGAGGAGGCAACCTAAGTGTCATTGTGTGAGAGGTGGGGTACACCTTGGACAGGTCACCAGTCTGTCTCCGTTTTATGTATATATGCAGATTATACAACTTATATGTATAATCTGCAAATGAATACTTTCCATCCTCTTTAGAGTTTGCTCATTTCGATAAAAAGCTGATGATTCACATTTGCCACTCAGTGCCATTAAAATCAATGCAGAAAGAGAGGTTGTAATGAGCACAGGCAGTAGCTAGTGTGACGTCACTCACTGGTTTGTAAGTTCTTATTATCAAGCCTCAAGATGACCCTTTCTGTCTTGGTGTTTTGAAACCAGATGTGATGAGAAAGGGATGGTTCTCATTGGCTAATGACTTGTGATTGAAAAGTAATTCACCGGGAGTATCCTCCTTTGTGAAACTTATCACTTGATTGATGAAAATTTACAAAATGGGCCAAGCAGATTATTCAATATAGGACGTCAGGGCCAGGGAAACATTTCCTTACAGTCATTGGACTTAGATGTCTTTTTGCACCTACATGTATCACTTTCCAAGCCTTAAAGCTACATCTATCTTTAATACTATCTACATTAATGACATGAGAATGTAATTAGAACCACCCCGCTGAAATCTTAAACGGTGAAATTTAGAAATATTTTTTAAAACAATTCTGAAGTTTGCAACGATTTAATATAGTATTAAATGAAGCAAGTGGGAGGGTTTTCTTTCCCATAAGTTTTTATACGTTGTGACTTCTTTTTGCAACATGAGTCACCGCCTGCTGACCATTAAATGGAATGGAGGTTTGAGGTAGCTGTACATTGCTTCTCTCACTAAACATATATTTCAAAATCTGAAGAAATAAAGCCACAACTATCTACAAACATAGATAACTTGTCTTTGTACTTTGCATTTTTAATTTGTTCTACTAGCTGCTTGTACTGTTCTTCTGTTTCTACCTCTCTCAGAATAAAGTGGTGACTGTGGATAACATAAAGGTCAAACTGCAGGTCAGTAAGTAAATCAGTTCCAGTGCAAAGTTGATGTGCTTACACAATAGCACTCTATTTTTAGAGTAGTGGCTGGTTTCCTCTTGGGCATCACCATTATAAGTGAAAATAAGAAGTAGCCAAGTGGAAACAGGCCAGTTCTTTTCTGTTTCAGATATGGGACACAGCAGGACAGGAAAGGTTCAGAAGCGTGACACATGCGTATTACAGAGATGCACACGGTGAGGCGATACAAACCCTAATCCATATCACAGCATCACAGGTGTTACATTGGCACTCAATTTTTGTTGGTTCTCTTTCCAAAGCTTTGCTCCTTTTGTATGACATCACCAGCAAATCATCTTTTGACAACATTAGGGTAAGTCTGTGTTTGCACCCTGGGAAAATATGAAAATGTGCTACAGTTAAAGATTTATTTATGAGTGTGTTTGTATGTCTCTTGCTTCAGGCTTGGTTAACAGAGATCCACGAGTATGCACAGAGCAATGTAGTCATCATGTTGCTGGGCAACAAGGTAAGAGGAAATTGTTTGAGAAGCTTAGCATGTGGAGCAAAAAGTGCAAAAGAAGGATATGATCTGTGCTGAAGACAGCAGTTTCTGGATCAGGGCATTTTGTAAAGATAATGTAAACGAGTTATAAAAGAGTTAGAGCAAAGTGATAGTGCTGCTTTGGGTTCAAGTGTCGGGTTTAAGTATATGTAACAATATGAATGCAATGATAAAAATGTGAGTGGCGCCACATCGTAGGTAGCTTAGTAATAATAACATTTTTAAAAGCTATATATAACATATATGATGCTGTATCACATTTTGTTATATATTAAATTTACAAGTCCTCACAAAAAAACAGTGTAAATTTAATCAAATGTACAGTCGCTGCACTACTTCAATCACTATGCGTGTATAAAAGTATCTGAACTACCAGCAAACTACTACAAACGTGTTAGACTACTAGTTTTATTACATGATCTACTCTTCAACACTGAATAGTCGTAGCAAACACTGAAAATTCCACAAGATATGTGTTCCTTTAGAAATATCCTGATTGATCTTGTATATTATGTAGTCTAAAAATGTAAATACTCATACCTGTGCATGGTTTTGTTCAGCTTTAAAAAAAATAGCTGTATCAAGATGTACATTGTTTTTTTTACTTAATAGTTTAAATGTGTTTATTTTTCAGCACCAAGTCTTTCCTAAAATCCTAAACTAATGTGTGTTTATCAGGCCGACATGAGCAGTGACCGAGCGATCAGGAGAGATGAAGGAGAGAGGCTGGCCAGAGTGAGTATTTTATTTACTTCCATAAAAACAGAACTGATAGCGTTTAATCTGCTACTTACTGTGTTGTGCTCTCTTTGTGTGTTCAGGAGTACTCAGTTCCTTTCATGGAGACAAGTGCCAAGACAGGGGTCAATGTAGATCTGGCCTTCACTGCTGTGGCCAAGTATGACACAGACGCCACACAGTAGCTTTTGAACAGTCCATAAACTATAGATGTGTATGATCTGAAATGGTCCTTGTTTGAGCCAACAAGAAGTCATGTAATGGGACTAAACAAAGATAAATTATTATCATTTGCTTTGCTTTTCTTCTTCTGCCACTAATTTCATTTTCATATGACAGCAGCAAAGTTGTTACTACTGAATTTGAGATTGTTTTTTCACATTGCTCAAGTTTATCTCACATCTTTGCTGAACATAGTATATATTTTCAGAAAATTCCAGGATTCATTATAAAGAAATGTTTCAATTCCCTTAGTACTATATAATTTAACGTATTTATTGCAAGGGATTTATTCTTAAGTAGTCCACTACTATTTTCATGATGCTATCTGTGTTTTCTTACCACAATCCTCTGCAGTAGAATAATTCTATCAATATCAGTGTTATCTTCTAAAATATGCCTTGTTCTGTTCTTCAGGGAGTTGAAGCATCGGGCCATCCAGCATCCCAGTGAACCCAAGTTCCAGATTCATGAATATATTGAGGCACAGAAGGAGAAGTCAGGTTGCTGCAGCTACTTTTAAAACTTATCTCCCAACTCTTCCTCCTCCCATAGCTCTGGGCGAACAGACTGTCAGAGACACATTACTGAGTGGGAGGAAGCCCTGTATCTCACTGCTGCTCACAAAATGTTACACTGCCATTCATTCAAGACTAAAAGCCAAACGTACATCAGTGGATTAACCATGCTACAGACCCACACAAATTTTCTTTAGCTGAATACCTCCAACTCTCCAGACGTCAGTTTGCACTACTGATGCTTTCTAAAGTACATTCAAGGAAAGAGTAGTTATTTATTTGATATGTTACAAAATATTCCCTCAGGAATTTTTTTTTTAACTTAGATGATCAATATTAGTCTCTTGTATTTGTTTTTTTTTTTAATGCAATTGCAGTCAAGAGTTAGTAAATCTGGAGGCAGGAGCAAACAGCTAGCCTGACCCTGTCACAAACTACCTACAACTCCATAACATAGTTTTCTCATTTGTTTAACATGAACCATGCTAACAGACAGTGTATCCTAGCCTGTTAGCATGAGAACTTTTACTAATTTTGATTAAGCGCAGTGCAACCGATGCTAAAGGAGCCTTTCATTTAGAGAATATTTGGTTATAAATCCAATTAAAAACCTTTTCATGACATTTACATGCATCTTCTATTTTTAAAATTGTATTTATTTATTTATTTATTTGTAAGTAATTATAATAAATTATAATTATCTATATAAAATGTATTTTCTCTTGGTGAAGTTATATGATTCATGTGTCTTTGGAACAGTTATTTTTGTTAATATTTTCTGTTGTTTCCTCACATGTGGACGGTAAGGCGCTAGGCTGGTTAGCGCTTTTGCCTCACAACAACAAGGTTACTGGTTTAAGTCCTGGTTGGGATCATTGTGTGTAGAGTTTGCATGTTCTCCCTGTGCCTGTGATGATTTTTCTCATGCATATTGGGTTAACTGGTGTTTCTAAATGAACTGTAGACCGTATGTAAGGAACTTAAACTACTTGGAGCATGTAGAATAAACATTGGCATGCAGAGCAATGCATCTGTGAACTGTGTCTCTGGGAGAAGGATTACTGTGAAGAGCGAACATTCGATACTAAGTACTTGAGTTGTTGTCTGTTATTTAAGGAAGCGTTATGTACATACAGCATGAGTTGAATAATTTTATATGTGTTATACTGTGCAAAAGTCTTGGGTCACCCTTGTAATAGTTGCAGCATCTCTTGGGGGGGGGGG
>NW_005187406.1:7917147-7925251 GCF_000239375.1 Pundamilia nyererei | reverse complement strand
CAAACCAAGTGCTCCATTGTCTGTTTTTCTATCCAGGTGTGCTTTTATTGTACATAAAGTGTGTTTGGGATCATTGTCATGCTGAAGAATTAGGCCATTATCAATCTGCTGCTTGCCAGATGGTATTGAATGCTAGTTCAAATTCTGACCATACTTATCTGCATCCGTCATTTGATCAAGTTTTGACAATATCCCCAACATCACTGGGTGAAACACAGCCCCAAACCATGAAAAGGTCTCCACTTACAGATGGCTGTTGAAACTCAACCTCTACTGGCAACTCATTGAGCCAAATTTGGATTTATCACTGCATAAGACCTGTTAGCACTGATTTTCACTCAAGTTCTTGTGTAATTTGGCACAGGTAAGCCTTTTCTCCCTGTTCCCATTCCTTAACAAGAGCCTCTTGACAGCCATCTTTCCACTGAGACCATTTCAGCACTGTAAGATCTAATGAGATGACAGTATTTAAAAAAATTATGCAAACTTGTTGCCTTAGAGAAACTAATTACAGTTTATTTAAGATATACGCAGTACTTTGAATAATCAGATTTTTCTAAGAATGAATTAATGAAAAAGTCAACTGATGAATATGTCAGTTGAAATAAATAATTAGTTTTTAGCACTTTATATAGTTTGTTTTTGCTCTACAGGCCAATTAAAAGCTCAGTTGCACATGCACGCTGAACATGCATTTGAAAGTGCCTCCATTTTTATTTTTGTATAAGAATACACTAATATGAACAGTAAATTTGGGTAATCAGTTTTTAAATGCTCAGGGCTGAATTTAGATCCTCCAAAAGATATTTTCACATCAATGCATTAAAGCTGCATTACATTTTTTGGTTCCTCTGAAGAGGAAAACAAACAGTTTTCATTCATCTTTTGGCAGTAGCATGTATCTTAATGCTACACTGTGTTATTTGCTAACGCTGTAAGCTAGAGACATTCTGTACAGAGCATACAGGAGTTTTACCAAAACCTTTGAAATCTGAAAAAAAGAGTGGGAGTACAAGTTTTTATTGACCAGAAAACCATAATGAGCTGAAGAATGCCAAACTGCTACGTAAAGAAGAGGGGAAGTAGTGAGTGGTATTTCTCTCTGTGTCTGTCCCTCCAGGTTACACCTTTTAAATAACACGAGTTAATACATTAAGGAAAGGTTGCTTTTGTGACATTTGTTTTGGACAGTAGTCTACAATGCTCTTCTGCAAATATTACTGCTTGATGAGTGTATGTTTGCTGTGTTACTAAGTTTGGACAGGTTTGATATACTTCTAAATTATTCAGATTGTGGTCAGCAGACCTTTTGTCTATTGAGCAGCTGTTTTGTTTTGACAACACCACTGCCACAAGCAGTGTTTTATGTGCTGTATGCTGGATAAAAATAAATAAATTATCTTTACCTGCAGGGGTGCTCTCTTACCTGCAGACAACCATAGCCGCAATGGTGTGTGTGTGTGTGTGTGTGTGTGTGTGTGTGTGTGTGTGTGTGTGTGAGATTACCATACCCCCGATAGTAATTGGTTGCAGTAAGTCACAACGAACAAGGACAGATGGACTGAACAAATAATTTACAAAAACTAACGTCATTACTTTGATCTGTTTGTCAGAATCACCATCTAGTGCAGGTGCACAGTTGTAAAAACCCAACAGGAATAAAAAAAAAGAAACGAATTTCCTGTTTGTAGGCCTGGCCTTCAAAATAATAGCATGGGTTGTCTAACAGTCATCGTAGCCGTTCTAGTACAGCTAAAATAATCTACTCACTAAATTCAGTCCAGATCAAATGAAACATAAACTCCACCTGTTAAGCAGATGGCCTTAAGAGAAGAAATTTTGTTGAGAAAGTGGGATAATTACTTTAAACTTTCAGACTTATCAAGTATGTGATGAAACCATCCTGTTCCAAATTTCATCTCATAGTATTTTATTAAATATCTGAATTTATGCTGTTAAAGCATTTCAAGTAACTAAGCTAGGTCATTTTTGTGGGGTCCCATTTTATCTCATATTGCAAGGCTTCATTGATTATTTACTTATTTATTTATCATTTTTATATCGTGTATAATTTCATATCGTACAATTTTCTTAAAATTTGATTGGACATTATGTGAAGTTTGGTTAGACCATATGATTTTTATAGTTTAAATACTGTGACTGAATATTGTATGGGCTATATAACAGTAAAACTATCCAATCAGGCTGGTTTACTCTAAACATTTAAAATGCTCAATTTGTATAACAGTTTTCTAACACCACTTTTTAAAATTATGATATGTCCCTGTACTAGAAAAATACAGGTTCAATAATACATTTATTAAGGTAGTGTGTTTGACTGTACAGATAAAGTCTTAAAGGAAACAACAGTATCATTCTGTATTATGTATTTTCTTTTGACCAGCTGACTGCTAGAGGTACATTTGATTTTATTTTTTTAAGCATGCCTCTTATTTTTTGTGAACATTAAAAACGAACCACTCTAAGGACTAAACATATACTTGCAGTTATCTGGTCTTTGAAAAATGCAATGTATTACCCTGCCTACTAAAATATGTATCTGATTATCTGATTATTATTATTATTATTAATAATAATAATAATAATAATATTAATAATAATAATAATAATAATAAAGAAGAATGATGATGGTTTACGCTATGAGTTTTATTTTGAAAATCTGATGGCGGATGTTCATTTGAATGCGTTAACTTGACTCGTGGTAGAGCCACTGAAGACGGGACCGTGTTAGGTTGGAGTCGGAAAAAACCCCCAGACGTTGCAACATAGTGCACAGGGGTGGATCTGTGAAACGAGTCAAAAGGCAACATTAGCAGCGGAAATCTCACTGAGACTTAGTTCAACGGAAGTAGAACTGTAGCAAAGTCACTGTGCGCAACAGGTGTCAGTTTCTTTTCGTAAGCTCACTGTTTGAAAGTTGTTTGAGTAGGGGGGCTAAAAGTTTTCGTTGGTTAACAAAACGCCAACATGTCAAAACTTCGACCCAGGCTTTGTGTGTTGGAGAAAGGACCCAGCGGGTATGGGTTCCACCTGCACGGAGAGAAGGGCAAGATCGGGCAGTTCATCAGGCTCGTGGAGTCCGACACTCCCGCCTCCGAGGCCGGGCTCCTGGCTGGAGACCGATTGATGTTCGTGAATGGGGAGAACGTAGAGGGGGACAGTCATCAGCAAGTGGTCGCCAAGATACGGGCAACCTCTGGGGCTTTAGAGCTTATTGTGGTGGACCCCGAGACCTCGGAGCTGCTGAAAAAACACAACCTACAGTGTCGGAAAGAATTCGTCACAGAAGGAATTCCCATACCAGGCAGTGACAGCGACTCAGACCGCGGGGACACTCAGAGCAACGGCACCCCTTCCCCGCTTGAGAACGGGGATTCTTCCTCGGAGAGATCCGAGAGGCATAGTGTCAGCTCAAGCACCAAGGTACAGTAAAGCGCAGAAACTCACTTAAGTGAGTACTAAACTTTATTTAATGCACCCTGAACTTTCCTTTCTTTTTTAAAGTGTTGTTTTTAGTTTTTTCTTTTCTAATTAAACCCACACCGGTAGACACGTGGAATTGTAAGGTCGAACGTCAAAATGGTCAGCTGTTAATTTCTTGACTAGGAGTGAGTTGTATTTCTTGTATCATTATTATTATTATTCATTACTCCATTAATCTTAAAGGTTGTTTTTGGCATAGTTTTAGTTCATGAAAATACATGAAAGTATATGCACTGCTATCTATGACAAAGATGTGGCACACTGCGCTAATAACAGGTGTCTGCTCAACAGAATGTTAGTGTATCAGATCCTGTCTGCTTTCTGTACTGAATTTCTTGTGAGGTTTGTCCCGTTGGACCAGGAAATGTGTCACAATTGATACATTCTGAGAATGAGCGTGTCTTTTTTTTTCATTTTTAATATTATCTAAAATGATCTCACTGAGAGCTGAGACTGCTGTGAATGTGGTTATTACTCAAACACTCAAAATATTAAGGTATGTTAGAGGTTTTGTGACGTCATTTGGTGCAATGGTAATGTTCAGGGACCTGTCAACGTAACTGGTGGAGTACTATGACATGTTTTCTTTCATTTGTTCACCACAATCATGCCTCTTTGTAAGGCAGAGCATTTTCTGTCAGTTATGAAAGCATTTTATAAGGTTATGGTTTGAAGCGGTCACAAACATGGCAAGAATTTGTTTGCTATGTAACTGTTTAGCCAGTGCAAAGTCTGGACCCAGATTTAAATGTTGTGTAAGAGCATTGCAAAATAGCCTGGAGGTGTGTTAAGCTGTGTTCAGGTCTCAGAATGGAGAGCGGTTTTTATTAAGGATTCTCAGGAAAAAGTGGATTTTTTTTATTTTATTTCCAGAGCAAGTGGAAAATGTGTTTACTATAAGCAGGTTGAAAGTTATAAAGAGGGGGGGGGGGGGGGGACTTACAAAACAAGTGTGTTTTCATGTTTCCTGCTACTCAATGAATAATTAATTACTTTTAAAACAAGTTCTTTGTTTCTCACACAATAAGGCCTAGTCAGAGGCTAGCCTCATGAAGCCCAGAACACCCGGTTCACGTAGGAAGACACTAGCATCACTATAGAACTTATTCTTCATTCAAACTTCATCTTTGAGCTGACTGACCGAAGCGACTACTTGTGGAAACAAAGGACATTGCTGACTGTGGCGTAATCTGGTGAGAAATACATAAACAGTTACATAAGCAACCAGAGCACGGAATGTCCATCCTAACTAAAGTGAGTTGATATTTTGCACAGCAATAACTGCTAGCTGTTCTAACTTTTTTATATGGAAATGCAGTAGTAGCAGTGTTAGCTAATCTCACTCGTAGCCACCTACAGTTGCTACACTGTACAATTAAAAAAAAAAAGATTTAAAAAGATAACGAATTAGCTGTCCAAACTCAGAGGCGAAGCTCAGTTAGAGGACCATTACGTCAAGCGCTCATTGAGCTAATGTTTGTAAAGCTAGCTCTTGGGCTACGTAACATTAGGTTAAGAGCTAGATGTTGCTGGCCTTGACTATCGGATTTCTGAGTCTTGTGTTTTGCATGGTGCAGCCACTGCCACCATAATTGTAATCATCTGGCAGAAACCCTGTCAATTTGATATTCTTGTGTAAATTCTTACTTATTGCCTGTTTGTTAAAGTGAGCTTCCAAATGTACTTTTCCTTTTTGCTTGTGTAATACCACTGGTTATCTGTTATCACAAAAGCATTCATTGCACCCATTTGTTATAACATAGTTTCTAATCTTTGGACTTGGCAAGGATTTAAGAAGTTACTCCAGTGGCCCTCTAAATCATTATTGTTAAAGTTGCAAAAGTATTTCATTCATCAAACATACAGCATTTCTACATTCCATGTGAACCAAGTTCCCACCTTTTGCTGTGCTTCTATTTAACTGGAATTTTATCTGCCTGTATCTTTGCCCCTTGACTTTACACTACGTGTAAAGTGTGTATTGGCTTGTCTGTATTGCTACAAACCATCAGCGAAATTCCTGCCTGATGGGAAACTTGGCAGAGCTTTTCTGATTGTGTGATATTGGCCATTCAGTGGGATACACTTGGGTAGCCTTGCTTGTGGTGAAACGATACATGATTTCAGTTTTCCTAAAATTCCATGACATACTTGGATATCTTCTTCTTGTTCTGCAAATGTTTTTTTTTCATGTCACATAAAAGCACAAACTAAGTGAGCATGTTAGCGTGTACCATTCGAGCTTCCAGAGTCTTCACACTACACTGAGGTTGTCTGTTGGTCACCATAGAGATCCCCGGCAGCAAAAAGAGGCTTTGTCCACAGTGATTGCCTGTGGAGAACAAGGCTTTGAGTAGACATTTAAGTCATTTCTGAGGGAAAATGCAGGTGGATGTAATCACACATAGACTTTATTTTGTGTGCATTGAAAAGTTCATGTATTCCTCTGCGCCTACTGAAGATTATAGTTTTCTTCTCATTGTTTTATTAGTGCTACAACCCTGAGTCTGTTAATAGGTGGATTTTTGAACTTTCACTGAACCATTTATAGGAGTGTGAGTGTTGCATGGTGAGTAGATTATGAGATAATGAGCTCAAAGTCTATGATATTTCTGCTGCAGTTTAAACGTCGACCAACAAACAATATATTCTCATACTGATATAACTGTGATAGGCATATGGGTGTTTTACCACTTACTAATTTTATTATCTCCACTCGATAGGTAATCTCTCTTGTGTAATGACTGTTGAGGTCATTTTATCAAACAAAAAAATGACAAACAGGACAAATGCAAAGTACTGGAGACAGTAGATAAAATTATGTACATGCAAAGATGTATATATAAAAATACAAGAATGGAGTGGAAAGGATTGCACAGTACATTACTGGATATCCCTCTGCAACCTGAAGGCTCTGTATACCTGCTGTGTTGGTTACTTTGCACAGACATAGTCATCACATAGCCACATCAATTTAGCCTATGGCTATTTATTCTCAGAGTTTTGGCACAGGTAGACACTTTTTCTGCAGTTGGTCAGTACTTGGGTTGAATACCTGAGTACTCAACAATACTGCAACAATACTGCAACATCAGCACCCAGGAGAAGTCTAAGAAATTGTCACATTTTAGTTTGTTGTTTTTTTTTAATGGTTTTCCCAAAGTCTTTTCAGGTTGTTGCAAAATCCCCCTCTGTATAATCTCCGACTCTCTAAGCTTCTGTGCTAATATTTCATTAAAATGGCAACAACAACCAACTCAGTCGTAAAAATGATTGATAGCTACTAATAGCCAAGCTGCCTATCAACTTCAGTTGAAAGGGATGGGTAGGACTTGGGATATTTATACCCATCTATTGCTGGAACTGCACATAGTAAACTACCTTTTCTATTGTCTAAGTAGATTTTTGAGGAATTAATAGTGTGGATGGTAGAAAGCGTTTGGACCTCTCAGCAGTGATCATGTAATGCATCAAATGGGTCCCACGTATTGCAAGTTATAGCTTGGAGAACATAGAAAACATCTCGAGGACTGTGTAGTATTTTGATTCTCCTTGTACAGAGTGTATGCTAAAGTTATAAATTTGTGATTGGGACCAGAATTTGAATACTTTGCCATGGGGAGCAATTTTCTCTCAGAGGATTCTTTGTATGGACTGCCGTCCAAAACAAACTCCATTAAACTGCTGTTGGTATCATCTGACTGAGCACATTCCCAAAGTTTACAAAATACTGTGTTTATTATCCAAGCTTCTCTCCTTCATTCGTAACATTGAAGAACATGGAGACAACCATTCACTTTAGGCGTTTTAGGCTATTTAAGGACCTTCCAAAGTAGAGGAGACTTTCAGCCTCTGTCATCATTTTGTTGGCTCAGGCTGTGGATGAACTGTATAGTTAAGCTGTCTGGAGAAAGCCTTTTATATCCACTGCTCAGGCTTTTTGGTATTACAGAGATTATAATTACATTTGTTGCAACCAATTAGGAAAGCATCTTTGATATCTCTCCCTCTTTTCAACTCTGAGTGCATTGATACTTTGGTACATATGGGCTCCTGTGTCACCAAGCTGTGGGCTCAGCCTGTTTTCAGCTCTGATCAGTCAGCAGTAGCTAAATTGGGCATTCAGCATGACAAAACAGACTGAGTGTGCACATAGACCAAAACATGCTTGAACTGAAATATGTTGCTACTGCTTATCTGTATCTGGTTGATGGTGGCATGCGGCTTAACAAAGTAATGCTTCTCCCAACCACCTCCATCAGCTCCTGGTAGGATGTGGTAATTCTTCCATAAATCCCTGGGCCCTCCTCAGAGCATCCTTCTAATGGGATATTTCAGGAAAACCACAAATGGGTTCACAAGGTATTCTGCCGGCTCCACCTCAGCCAAATAATAAAATTAGCACAGAAGAACTTCATTTGTTCGCCTATCTAACAAAGAGGAAGAACAATTGGCTCAACTAACTCAAAGACTTCTAGTTCCTCTCCAAGCTCTTGCAAAAACTCACGAGCTACTCTGAAGGCCTCAGTTAGCATGTTACATGTTAAAATTAATAGAAATCCGGTTGTTAAGTGATGACGTGATGAATCCTATTTCCGGG
>NW_005187406.1:7898991-7916079 GCF_000239375.1 Pundamilia nyererei | reverse complement strand
AAAACCTGCAGGACACCGGCCCTCGAGGCCTGGAGTTACCCACCCCTGTGGTAGAGACGGATGATTTAGGCTTGTTTTGTAGCAACAGAAGTGGTACCCAGCAGTCACTGGGTGACCATGAACTCCCAAAAAGGTATTGAATCACGGGGTGTAGTTTTTCACAGGACTAAATAGAATCCAATCAAAGCTTTCTTTTTTTTATAGGACTGTATATGTAATGTTTTTGTTTTTAATTCCTGTGAGCTCATTTTGACTTCATGCTACCATGTAAAGCTAAGCAAGTTAGTTCAATAGCCACTAGAGAAAATAAGTAAAGGACATACTTGGTCTTGACAAAAACAAGAGTTTCAGTAGCGGATTTTCTAAATATAAACATACAACCAGAGCAAATGTGTGTTCATATACACACAGACTGACACAGACAGCGGGTTCCTCTGCAGAGTTGTTCGGGTGTTGGGGTGGAACAGGCGAAGAAACCACTTCCTGCCCTTTTAGCTAGTTGCTATAGTGCTGAAACATCACTGTTTGTTTTTTGTCTCAGCCGATTAATGATAACCATAAAGCTGTGTACAAAGGCATATATGTTTGGTTTTGATTATGTAAGCAAATAAGCTTCTCAGGCAAAACTAAATATTAGTGCATATATCAGGAAGTAAAGTCAGTTTGTGGCTGAGCAGTTTGAAATAACTGGATATCAGGCACTAAAGCACTGACTCCTTTTTCTAAAGTGCACAAGCATAGACTGTAAACGCCTTTGAAATCCTACCCCCTAAGCTACAGCATAGTCTCACATGCACTTCTCTAGCAATATAACTACATGTCAGGTCAGCGTAGCCCACAGCTTCTGTGGCTAATTGGCCTTTTCAGTGCTGTTGATTTCTACTTTAATTTCCAGATAATTTTTTGGCACTGTTTTTGAATTTTAACAATCATCCTCAATATAAGTAATAATAATCATAGCATCAATATAAGGATTTACAAATGTCATCAAATTCCTGTAGGAAGATTGTTGAAACTGGAGGTAATGGACCAAAGAAGACCAAAGATGTGGTAAACCTTGGGGGATAAATGTGTTTGCCTCTAAAAAAACCCCCAAATGAACCACAGCAAAGACTGGAGACCCAGACTGGGAAAAAGTCCCATGTTTTTTTGTTTTTTATGTGCTGACACGACATGTAGAACACCAGGACGTGACCACAAGGTAAGTAAGTTGTAACGTACCACCACAAGCACAAGTGCCGGCAACAACATAGACCACTAATGTTGGTTACATTGTAACCACAAAAGTTTAAATCCTGGTTAAATCAGTTATTTAACTCTGGCTGTTAGCAGAGGTAAGAGGGGCTGTTGGTTACATAATACTGACGAACCTGGTATGTACAGTTCTGCAGACACAGGTTAGTGCAGTTCAGAATTTCCATTTACACCCTGTTCGAGGAGTAGCTTTTATCTGTGTGGCATAGATGGTCATAAAGTTTTCACATCACTCACTCCCTCAGTACAAGGTCCTCCCAGCTGTCATTATGATGAGGTTAAAGCACAGGATTTGATGTTTAACTATAGTCAGCTGTAAAACCATTAACCTTTGATATTGAACAAGCTTAGAGAATGTTTATCATGGCTGCTCCATGCCTCTTGTACCATCACACCAACGCTGGGTAATCCTACGTTTACGCTGCAGCTGCTTATGGCAGATCACACACCAGATATTTTTTCTTTGCAGGCACAAAATTAGATTATATCACAAGTAACATGTGCAGATGAAACATGCACACTGATACCAACCAGTACAGTGCATACCCCCTGTCAATCAGCAACACAATGCAACCAACCAATTAAGCTTAGAGATATTGATGAAGCATTGCCTGTTGGTCACATTTAATATTGTTTTCCTTGTTGTCTGAGATTTGTTAGCATGGATTACATTTCTTTAAATCTAAAAATTGTATGATTTTAATGCTGCCAGTGTACTTAAAGTAAATGGACTGATTCTTATATAGCGCTTTTCTACTCTCACGGAGTACTCAAAGCGCTCTATACCTGCTCAGTACATAACATGTGTAATGAAGTTATGCATGGATGTATTATGCAAATTATGATTGAGTTTACAAGGCACAGCAGATGCTTATGTTAGTTGGGTTGAGGCATCTAAACATTACAAGTAGCCTGCTGGCTAACGTAAATAGTAGCTGATGGACGCAACTTTGGTTTTTCTCCTTTAGTGTTAAGAAATTGGAAAAAAATTGCCTAAGCTTTTCTATGATGTGGAAACCCCTTTTTAATGGTCAGTAACTAGTTCGCTAATGAATAATGAAAATGCATCCTGATCGGTTAGCAACAGTGTGTGTAAAATGGGCACTGCTGGACTTTACCCAGCACTTTTATTATCATACAAATCTCACTGTCACTGCAGTGTGAGTGTGTACGTGTCTGTGCGAATTTGCTGATGCTGTATTTCCTGCACATGAAACAAAATCATCTGAAAAGTTGAGTCGGACTCAATGCACTCAAGAAATCAGACAAAAGCTGAGGGAGTTCATAACATGACATTCTCTGTGCTTCTCATATATTTTTCTGTCTATATTTACTCAGTTCCCTGCTTTAGCAAACAGTCTCCAGCCTGTTCATACACAGAGAGAGAAAACAGTGCAGAGACACCTGCTGACCTGCTTGCTAACAGACCCAGTAGTTTGAAAACAATACAATGATGAGGATTTTACTCATTCCAGGCACAAAGTGTCCAATCCAATTTTGAGTCTAATCTAAAGGAAAGCTAGCCTGGCTTTGAGTTTCTGCTCTCCGTCCTCCATTTCCCTGCTGAGTGTTGTCACCACGCCTAGACTTTGGGCTTTTGGGGCCTCTTAGAGTCCAGTTTGACAGAAACAGCAGGGCTGTATTAAACATTTAGGAACAAAAAGTGGTCTGACGACAAACACATGCCTGGCTTGTGAAGTCAAAGCCTGTGTTTCTCTTCCCCTCGCTGTGAAGAGTCACTGATGTCAACAGAGAGACTGAAGTATGAGGGCTGGCAGTCTATTCCTGGTCACCTGCTGTGCTGCTCTGCCATAGGTTGATTCTCAGGCTCACCTATGGTGCAGTAAACAGATTAAACTGTGCACTGTTTCTACCAGCTAGTCTAGTACCTGATATATACCTGCAGTTGCCTGCTGTTTGAAATGAGACTGATGTGATGTTTGTGAATATTGCCCTGTTATTTAGGCAAATAGAATATATCCATGTCAGTGTCTGAAAATTACCCATTGTCAATTTGGTGCTCACAGAATATTCATAAAATGCAGCTTTGTTTGGTTTTTGCAAATATATTTTCAACTAATATGCCAGTTTTGCCTTTTGTAAATATTCAGTTTCCTGTTTATCTAATAAGGCAACAATTGTAGCTTCCCCTCGAGCAATAACTTGAATCATTATTTTAAAATCAAACTATGTGCCATATCAGCCAGCTGATTTGTTATCTGATTGTTGCAGCTCTAGGTACACCTTATAACCAAAGGTGTGATTCTGCCTTTGTGATATAACCGTTGCTTGCAGCATTCCTTTGGTGTAACTTTCCACCTCAGTTACTTTGTCATCCTTATCATCATTAACAGACTGTGTCATAAATGTGTGATTCCATCCAAAGGTTGCACCTGACTATCGCCTCAACCCATCATTTTTCAGCAATCATCAACCGGCCTGATTTCATATAAACCTCTGCTTCAGTGTATTATCCACAGTGTCACTGCCTGGGAGGAGGGAGCGGTGCCTCGATTCAGTGCTGAGGCTGCAGTGGCTGATCTTGAAAAAACACTTGGCAGGCAGTAATTTACAGACGGCTGTTGACTCCACATGCTGACTTTAAAAGGGTTCTTAAATATGGAAGCCACTTCCTGTTGAAAAAAGAAAAGAACGTGGAACTTTTCAGTATGCACTGTTGAGATCTGTCTGTCTGTAGTTACATCTTGCTAGTACTAGTTGGAGCCCGTTTTACCCCCAGAACAGCTTTTATTGTGTGTTGGATACAGGTCATTCATTCCTCAGAGACTTTGGTTCATGTTGACATGTTACCAGTTAATACAGTTGCTGAAGATTTGCATGGTGCAAATATGCCGTTTCACCACATCCCAAAGGTGCTCAATTGTAACTTGTTTTGTTTGAGCTTGAGGTTTCTGACAAGGCACAATATCCTGCTAGAAGCCTCAGAAGATTCAGTTCAATTCAACTTAATTTATTTAGCTCCAAAGCACAACAACAGTCACCTCAGGGTGCTTTATATTGTAAGATAAACACCCTACAATAATACGGAGCACTCGCTTGGTGACAGTGGGAAGGAAAAACTCCCTTTTTAAAAAGAAATCTCCAGTATAACCACACTCAGGCAGGGCTATCCACTGCGACTGGTTGGAGGTTGGGCGATGAAACAAAAGCCAGAGATAAATAATAAATCTTCATTACATTCGCAGTAACATGTAAAGACACAAGAGTGAAAAGAGGTGAGTGAAGAAGGAACACTTGGTACAAACTAGGCCTATTGCAGCATAACAAAAGGAGGCTTCAGGGTCACATGATCCAGCCCTAACTATACTATAACTGTTTATCTAAGAATAAAGTTTTAATCTTAATTTTTAAAGTAGAGCCGCGTCTGTCTCCCAAATTCTGGTGCTACAGAAGAAGGGCCTGAAAGCTGAAGGCTCTGCCTCCCATTCTACTTTTAATTACTCTTGGAACAACCAGAAAAGCTGCAGTCTGAGAGCCAAGTGCTGTTATTATTGATCATGGTGATGTGATTTTATGAGGTCTCCAAGATAAGATGGGGCCTCATTATTCGAGACTTTGTATGTGAGCGGAAGTATTTTATGTTTTATTTACATCACAAATAACAAAATGGAGTCTGTTAGATATGATTCAAAGTGCTGTGGCGGAGTATCTTTAAGACCTACACATGCTCTGTTCTCTGTAATAAAATATTATCATCAGTATCAAAGTCTCTACTGAGGTGCAAGGATGGGGGCACTGTGGTCACGAAGGGGTGGACATGGCCAGCAACAGTTCTAAATTAGAATAATTTAGTTGAAGTTTAAATTAAGTATATAAAATATTTTCTTAATTAATATGTTGGTATTGTGGCCTATGCTATAATTAGGACTTTGGAAATTAAATAAGTAATAAAAAAAAGTCTATATACAAATGTTCTGTTAATTAAGTTTACTAACAGTGAATGTTTAGAAGAGAGAAAGTGAGGTATTAGAAAATCTGTAATCATTTCCAAGAGCCTTGTAATAAAGATAAAGTTCATGATGTCAGCACAGGAGCACATGTGTGATTACAGTATTATAAGAACATATGTTGGATTAAACACTTAACTAGGCACAGGTCACAGCAGGATTAGCCTGAGCAGCAGAGCCAGGATGCTGCTGCTTCATTCGGTTACCCATCTTACCTCATTATATGCATGAACATTTAATGTACTTGACGTTATTTGAAGAAGCTTCATGTCTACAATATGTTAATAGGGACTTTGCATGATGTCCAAACCTTGCAGCGTAGAACAAACATGTAGGAACTGTTGATGTGGCATCTCAGGTTGACATAAGACATAAACCTCGTCACACACTCTAATCACAAATGGATGATTTCCTGCATTCTGCTTTTACTGATTCACTGCAAAGAATAACGAGATTTAAGAGTGTCACCTGTGTGCTAGACTGATGTACAGTTTCAATAAAAAATTAAGTCTGAATTCTAAAATAATATATAAAAAAGAATTGGCATTGTACTAAATGTTAAAATGTGATATCATTATTTATTTATATCAAGTTGTGCAGCAGTGGAGCTGTGACTAGCACTGTTGCCTCACAGCAGCAAGGTCCTGGGTTTGATCTTTCTGTGCATGCTCTCCACATGTTTGCGTGGGTTCTCTCTAGCTTCCTCCCACAGTCCAAAGAGATGTAGTTAGTGGGGTCGGGTTAGTTGGTGTTTCTAATAAGCGGATGATAGTACATGACTTTGAGAATGTGCTAGAAATGGTACCATTTTTATTTTTTTTTGATAATTTTATCATTGTAATGTTGTTTTTTAGTTTTTATCAGTATCTCCTAACTTTCTGTTTTGAGTCATGACCTGTGATTGTTTTGATTTAAATAGTCTTAAATATAAAGTATTATGTTAAATACTTTGTGTCTTGCTCTGAGTATTATAATTATGGTTTCTTCATAACTGTGACAGGTTTATATTTAAAATTAGAAGAACAGATGAATAATTTTGACGAAGCACCGATGTGTATGAATATGTATGTTATGAGAGTAAAATGTTACACTTTAGGCTGAACTCTCACACTGAGTTTCATGTGTGATCCTGTGTAGGAGGAGAGAGATGGGCGCCGGCCTCGTCTCTGCCGCTTGAAAAAGGGCCCCGGTGGCTACGGCTTTAACCTGCACAGCGAGAAGTCAAGACCAGGCCAGTTCATCAGAGCTGTGGATGAGGACTCTCCAGCACACATCGCCGGCCTCAGGCCGCAGGATAAGATCATCCAGGTACACACTCACTTTTTCAGATATCCCTGTGCTTTGACAGCAGCTGCTGTTGATAAACAACACCCATTACGACAAGAGATGATGGCACAGTTCAGTATTGTGGCCATTGCTTTTTTTCACCTGTCGTAAAAAACGTCACACAATAAGAAACCAAATATGTTGTTATTATTGTTATTATTATTTTTTTAAATTATTATTATTATTATTATTATTATTATTATTATTATTATTATTATTATTATTGTTAAATAGCAACAATAACCAAGAAGATCAAAGACAATTATGTTTGAAAATTAGTGTGAAACTTTGTGATCAAAGTTGGATTTTATTACTGAGTGTAAGGAAAGACGATATAAGAAGAAGAAGAAAACAATGTGACATTCAAAGAATATTGAAAATAATACTGAGGGAAGTATAACATTAGGGGAAGAAAGATTTTTGACATGATTCAGTAAAGGACTAGATGTTACAATCCCAGACAATGCATTGCTTTTAATGGAGAAAATCTTGAGGGATGGCTGTTATGAGGAAAGCAGCCCAGAAACTTTACCAGCAGCGTACATTGTTGTGTGCCTCAACTTTTGTTCTTTTACCCAACCTAACCTGCCATTTTCCCTGGTTAGGTTTAGGGATTAGAAATCAGATCCAAATTGTTCAAATGTGGGACACATCATCAGTAGTGGACCTTGGATTCATCAGGTGTTTCGGCCATTATCACTAGACACCCTCATACAAGGAGGCTCTGCCAGGGTTGATCAGACCCCGGAGTGTGTCAGTGGTTTATGTTAAAATTGTTTTTGTCTTCTTCTTTCTCCTGTTTAATTTTCTACAGTTTATTCTATCTATTCACTGCAACTGAGAAATACTTACCTCTTTAGCATTTATGGAGCCTCATTTCTTCAAAGGGTTAGGGTTAGGGTTAGCCCTAACCCAAAAGGTGACAGAGAGGAGTAAGACAAGTAAGATAAGATAAGATAGGAGAGAGCAGAGAGGAGAGCCGGAAGGCGGGCGCCCGATCTGGCTTCCCACACCTCCCCACCGGATCGGGCTGTACGCTCTACCTCCCCACTGCCTCCCAGAAAAGGGGAGAAGAGCAGAGGGGAGAAGAGCGGAACATTTTTCAGTCTTCTTTTTAGTTTTACTACCATGAGGTTAACTGCACAGTCCCCAGGAGGCCCTGAGACTGTAGCAGTCAACCACCAAAAATTCTAATGTTATGTTTTACCCTTTCGACGCCCTCTGTTGTGGCAGGCCCACCACCAGTCGCTCAATCCTTGGCATGTGTATCGCGGTTAGCTGACTGCCTTAGATGCCCAAGTGATGTCAGCCCGTTTTAGCCATAGCCAGTGACTGGTCCTCTCAGCAGTGTTAGCTAGTTCTCTTATAGCCTGCCGTTGTGCCTGTCCTCTGATCCAAATCTCTCTAAGAACTTTTGCTGTTGTGCTGGCAACAAAGCCCCTGCACCCCACTTCCACTTGGCGCACCTTGATCTTCCAGCCTCTGTCCTCTGCCTCAGCTGCCAAGTTGGCATACCGCAGCTTCTTACGCTCAATTGCTTCCTCCCATGGTACCATCAGCTCAATGACATACGCAAGTTTATGGGAGTTAGACCAAAGGACGAGGTCTGGTCGCAGAGTTGTTGTTACGATCTCTGTGGGAAAAATTAGCCTCTGATCCAAGTCCACTTGCATTTGCCAATGGCAACCTTCAGTGGGCCCAGGTCTGGGGTTGAGGGGTTCGGCCTCGGCTCGTCTCCCTCCCGGACAAATGCTGATGAAAATTGACGGTCCTCTTGCTTCGTGAAGGGTTGAGCGTTGATGGATTTCCTTTTGCGCTCAACTTTCCCAGCCAGACACCTGAGAACCTGGTTGTGTCTCCATGTGTATCTGCCCTGAGTAAGGCTAGTCCTACAACCAACCAAGATATGCTTGAGTGTGGCTGGGACTGTACACAGGAGGTAGGCTGGGTCCTTTCCAAACCACATCTGCAGATTTATTGGGGAAGGTAGCACATCGTATGTGGCTCGGATGATGAAACTTAGTCTATTAGACTTCATTCCCCAGATTTCACTCCATGAGTTTCCTCTTCTCAACACTCTCCCAATTCATCCAGCGACCCTGCTTGGCCAGCGCTACGGCTCTAGCATGTCTGACTGTTTCCTCCTGTCGTCGCACCTCCTCCACTACTTTCGACATTCGGTTACAGATGCCTGTTGTCACCGAGGTGTTACTGCTGCAAGACCGAATCCTCCTCTGCCCTGCTGGATGTGACCCACCACGTCACGATGTCGAAGAGGAGATTTGGCCTGTAGCACAGATGTGGCTGGGTCCACTTCCTCCCCGTTGCTAGAGTGGGAGCAGTACCTCTCATTATGGGGTCCCGGCAGTCTGTGAGTGACATCTCAAGCTTCACTTTTGCACATTTAAACTCCTCTACCAGGCTAGGGATAGGCAATGCCAGTATCCCGTCGCTATAGAGTGCAACACTGCTGAGGCATTTGGGAAGTCCAAGCCACAATAATTTTGGTGCAAAATTAAAACACCAGTAAGCTCAGAAAGTTAAAGGTATTCTACGTAATTGTAGGATTTGCAGTCAAAAACTTAAATTGATAAATTGTGATAAAGCTCTTTGAGATGGGATATTAGGAAAAGTCTGAAAACAAATTCTTAAGGAGAACCAGTCACAGTCACAACCGCGGATTAAAAGGGCTCGTTTTATGGTTTAAAAGTGCCAAACACAGCAACAGTTGCCTTAAGGTGACTATAATGAAAGTTCAACAACTTTCGTGTGTGTGTGTGTGTGTCTGTTTTAGCTGTGTTAGCCATATATATATCAGCTGTAATCCTATTACTTCAGTGTGCAAATGAGAAACTGAATGAAATATTAGCAGAAGCCGAACTATTAAGAAGCTTCTTTGTTTACATGTGGTGTAAAGGAGAAATCGGCATTCTCCGCCTCATTAAGTGTGTGGGAGAGACAATAATCCTTTAGAGTTAATCTGCTTAACATGTCTGTCGGCTGAATTAGAAGCTTTCAAACTGTCCACTCGGGCTTCTCCCATGCATGGGAGAGAAAGGCTACATTTGGGATATTGTAAAGATTTAAAAGCTGAATTTTAGTGTAATTTGAGTCTTGTGGGCAGTCCTGGAAGTTCATGTCAAGGTTCTGAAGCAGGGTGTTCTGTACCATCTCCTGATGTTCCTGTGTGGGAGCTGGTGAAACGTCTCCGATTTTCCTCCCACAAAAATTCCTCAGTGACTTATCTCTCTGGGTGCTTAATCAGTTTCAACTCTGGGAGTATTCTAGTACAACACTCCTCGTAGTATGACACAATATTAGCCATCACCAGTGCCATTAATCTCCTTTAGGGTGTCCATTCCATTGTCATGACAGTTCACTGACTTGATATGTAGTCCTGTGTGAATGGGCAGTGACAGCCTACAGACAATGGATCTGAGTATTTCCACTTGTCCAAAGAAACTCTTTGCCAAAGTAAGCCGGTTAACTTACTGTTAGATGAATGCAAGAAAAAGGAATGATGCTCTCCACCATGTGTTAAATATCCTGATTCGTTTTATTCAGTTTTATTTATGTGGCTCCAATTTCACAATAGTACTCATCTAAAGATATGTATATATTCTCACAATATTAGAGACAGAACACCAGCAATCAGTCTCCTTTTACCAATAACTTGGCAATTGTGGGGAAGAAGAACCCTCTTTCCACGTTAAGCGACCTGCACCAAAAAACTTCTTAGAGAATGTAACAAGTGACTGGGGCGATGAAGAGAAATATAAAGAAAATAAGTGCATAGATTTCCAAACCAAGAAATATGCTTTTAACATAGTCATGCTCAACAAAAAGAAGTTGTTTAAAGCATCTACCCTACGTTCTACCAACACACTCTCTTGGGCACTTCAGAGATTTTGTGACATTGTCAGTGATGACATAAAATGGTTGGTACTAACTGCTATGCACTCACAGGGAGTTCTGATCGCAGAATGAGGTAAACCAATCAGTTTGTTTAGTTAGTTAAATAAACAGTAGCTTTTCATTCTGCTTTGTTAGTATTACCAATATCTTTGATAACAGACAATAGTAAAAGCTCACACACAATCTAGGTAAACACGTACATGTTGCAGATTTTTTCTAAACTATAATAAAGGGTTCGTTTTCATGCTGGTTTTAGTAACTGCATCAGCTGGCTAAATTCTGTCGCTGTCATTGAGCACGCCAAGTCAAGTTGAAACATTCTGTCATTAGAAGTAAATCAAGAGTAATAAAAAGTGAGTAATAATGTTGTACTAATAAAGAATGAGCATGGTAAAAATTGGATACTGAAACTGAAAGTTAAATCGAATTCATATATGCATCGTACTCATTGAATCATTGAATAAAGAACTTTAAAAAAATTTTTTAAAAATAAATAACATGTTTGGAATCAAAGAATGCCACATCGTTTGATGGAAGTAAAAAATTAACTTACTGAATTCAAAGCTGAATTATAGGCACCCTGAAAATCCAAGTGTAAAAATGATGTGGCAGGCTAGTATATTTTGCTGAAATTTCATTGCAGCAACTTAGAATGGTGCTCAGTAGTTTGTGCTTGTATGCATGCCTGACAACATAAGGACATGCTCCGAATGAAGATATGGATGTTGTCCTGCAGGATGTCCTCCGAGATCTGGACCAGAGCTCCTGGACTCTCTAAGATGCAACCTGGCGGCGTCGGATGGATCCAAATATAATATCCCAGAGTTGTTCTATTGGGTCTATTGGTCAGGCAAACATGGGGGCCAGTCAGTGGTTGGGTATGAACATCCCGCACACAGGATGTTGGGCACAAACAATTCTGTCCGAATAGTCTGTGCACAGAATGTGAACCTTGCATCTACTGCATCGCTGTAGCATCTGACGGTCGGTCCAAAGATTTCATCCCAACACCTAATAGCAGTCAGGGTGCCGTTGCCTGGCCTGTAGAGAGGTCTTTGCATCCCTGCAGGGATATGCTTCCCCAGACCGTCACTGACCCTCCATCAAATCGCTCATGCTGAATGACATTAAAGGAAACATTCTCAGTGACTTATCCAGACACTTCTAAGTTTGTCACATGTGCTTAGGGTGAACCTCTCTCTCATCTGTAAAAAGCACAGTGGGGGTACCTGCCAGTTCTAGTATTCTATGGCAAATCCATAGTCCACCATACCAGACAGTTAACACAGGGCTAAGGACGCTGGGCTCTGTCTGTCTCCTGGAACGTCCTCAGAGACACAGCAAACCTACCTGTGAAACAGCCGAGCGACAATCCAAGTGTAACCTTCAATAACAGAAAATTAGAGGGCAACAATTTTACACTCAGATCATTTCTGCTTCCCTTTGGTTATACAGTCACTATTTATTCAGTCTTTGTGTTTAAGTTGGACACAAAATGTTTCTGCTTATTTACTGATTTATAACACGTAAAAATCATGATCAAAAATACAAAGATAAGGTTGTTCTCCAAACCGTTAACTGAGAAAATAATAAGCAGGCTTTAGTAAAATGGGCCATGCTATAACTTTCGGTCTCTGGAGGGAAACATTGAAAATGGATCATTTTAGAATATAAGAACTTTTTCCTAAGTTTCTCCTGTTGTCTCTTCAGGTTAATGGTATGTCTGTGGCTGGGATGCAGCACTCAGAGGTGGTGGCAGCCATAAAGGCCGGAGGAGACGAGACTAGGCTACTGGTGGTTGACATTGAGGCAGAGGAATTCTTCCAGAAATGCAATGTTATGCCCACTGAGGAACACATCAGTGGTACCACACTTTTTACTATGTTTTCTTAATATTTAGAAGTACAAAACATAATACTGAGGAAAATTATTTGAAACAGAGTGAAACGAGGACTTTCCTGTTTTGTTTGTTCTTGAAGGACCTCTTCCAGAGCCAATGGCAGAAGACAAGGTAAGGACCCCTTGCACACACACACGCACACGCACACACACACACACACACACACACACACACACGCACGCACGCACGCGCGCACGCGCGCGCGCGCGCGCGCACACACACACAATAAATTTTGTTCTCACCACTAGATGCCCTTTAAAAGGCTATTTTTTCTACATTTACCAAAATAACGGATCATTATCACAGTTAAACAACCTAAAGAACAGTAAGAAAGTGTCGTCTACTTCAAAATTCTGACTACAAACTAATGAATGAAACATGTGCATGTGACTCAAAGTTATTAATGTTTGTCAATCATTCCAAACTAGACAGTTTGGAGTCACACCAGTCACACCCCCAAGGATGCTGTTTTGAAGGAAGGTTCAGAGGAGGTTGGAGATTGTTACCATCATGGGCTCATCTGGTCAGGATGAGAATGAACAGTCAGTAATCACTTGCAGGGTTTTTTTGTTTTATTAAATAATGAGCAAAAGGAAAGACACACATGGACTCTATCTCTGAAAGGAAATAAAGTATGATTTAAGTAACTCAAAATAATACATGAACTCAGGAGACTCGAACAGAAACTCACCTCAGCTGCCGCCCCATGTGGCAGTGAAGAAAGAGTGAGCTGTAGGTGAGTGCAGTCCTTGTATAACGAGTGACAGGTAAGGGCAAGCACCACACCCAATCAAAGGTGAGGAAAAGAAACAAGGTGCATCTAGTGAAGTGAGTGTGCTGAATGGTGAGCCTTTACAACAGATGCTGTCCTTGAGGTCTACTATCTACCTGATTATAGCATAATGTTGAAAGTGATCATCATCACACAAACCATTAGGACCAAAGCTGAAAGAAAAATCACATACACATAATGTTATAAACAAAATATATTTAGTACTTCATGGAAGTAAACTGTCACTGTGCAGGGGTTCATATATTTGATGGCAAGTGAAACCTCGCTGGTTTGAATCCAGTGGCAGAGACATTTTTGGGGTTGCCAACTGAAAATAGCCCCCTAGTGGCTGTCTGTGGTCCTACACTTTAAGATGCTTTTGCATTGAGTTCCATTTAAAGCTCTGATTGTTTCTTCTTTGTCCCATCATGATTTGCATTACTTCAATTATGCATGCTACTTTGTACGTGTCTGTATTCATAGTAGTGTTATTTTAAAGGATTTTGAATTTCCACATTAAATTGATCACGGTCGTTGCATTGACATTAATATTAACGAGTCTTCTGCAACTGAAGAGATAACATTAAGCAGCCCGAGAGAGTGAAGCAGGATGCAACTGTGTGACGTATACTTAAGTAACAAATGTCACATAAAGAGTTCAAAATGTAGCAGACTCACTTCTCCTCAGCCTGAGAAAACCAGTGCAATGCCCCTTTAATTAGCACAGGCTCAGTCATCAAAATAAACACCACCCACTACGTCTATACGCACACACACACACACCCAGTGACAACATGGGAATTGTGGATTGGCCCCTCTAGTGACATTGTGGCTGACCTCTTCACCATGGCAACAGGAGTAGAAGATCATGGGATTGCAGTGGCTTTAATTTGAGGATTATGCTAATGAGCAGCATTCACACACTCTCACATACAGCCAGACTTCTGTAGCGAACAATCAGTCATTCACCAGCTGTTATATAACATGGCGGCATGAATCCATACCCTGACCTCTGACCTCCAGTGTGCCTTTTATCATCAGGTGGCCAATAGTCCTGCTTAGATATTCAGTAACTTAAAAGGCTTTTAAGTGGCATTAGTGCAAATGGAATACTATTAGAGGCGTCTGATGAAGACACCTTACAGCAGAGGGCTCATGCTCGTGTGCAGCATGGGGCTGGGGTTATTTTTAGAGAAACAGCTGCTTCCACACTGGAGGCCAAATTTTCATAGATGAGGTGAGTTCCACACTGCATTTCAGATAGGAGCAGGGCTATGTGCCGATCCCTGAACGGTCTGCTCAGAGAGAGGACTGCTCACACTGAGCCTCTGAATGACCAGCCCCCCCTGCTGGTGACACTCCCCTCTCTGCCTGCACATTTGGTCTTGATAATTAAAAAGAAATGTTTGTGTGACTCTCGTAGAAGAAATACACCACGTCTGTGTTCTTGTACTTCGCTTCAGATTGTTTGATGTAAAAACACACTGTCTTATATAGCACTTTCCTACTCTCCCACAGTACTCAAAGCGCTCTATACAGCATTCACCCATGCACACAAGCACTTCTATGTTTTAAAGTGCTTTATATCTACCATTCACACTCCAATGGATGCATCAGAGAGCAACCTGGGGTTAATATTTTGCCCAAGGACATTTGGCTTACAGACACCACCAACGATCAGCAGATGACCTGCTCTACCTCCTGAGCTACAGGTGTTGGACTCTAACATTGAATGAGGATATTCAGAAGTGCGCTTTTATTTTTGCTTTTTTGGTGAAGTTTCCTTTCTCTGGAAATTCAGAAAGGCTTCTAATGAGCAGCTAGTTGAAATGAGCTACCTCTAAACTTTCCACTCGGTTTGAAAAGGTTCTAGTTCTGCATAATCGAAATGTTCATGTCCTTTGAAGCTGAGATGCTTTCCGGATGGTGTTTTGTACTTTGGATGAATTGACCCTTTTGAATGTGTGTTGTGTGTTTGGCAGATAAATGCAAAGCCTAAAGTATCTGCGAGCTCTTCCGTCTCCAGTGCCTCTTCCAGCAGCTCCCTACCAGCAGCAACAAACAACTCCTCGCCTTCAGAGGTACTGTCTCCATGCCACTGAAAGATTTGGAATAGTTTTAAAGCTCAGAGAAAAACGAACTTGTTTGAATATATGTGTGCTTCTAGATTGAAAGGGCTTCGAGGTCAGAGCCGGCCCCAGCCATCGACAACCTGGGTCTTGCCTTGACAGTAGCTCAGGCCAAAGAAAGAGCCCAGCAGAAGCGTGGCGCCAAGAAGGCCCCGGCCATGGACTGGAGCAAGAGGAATGAACTGTTTAGCAACTTATAAACGCCACGGCCGTCCTCATGTCCTCCAGGTGGTTCTGTACTGCCATCCAGAGGCCAATCCAGAGAAATAATCAACCCACGCTCTGAGTGAAACATAATGTGGCATCAAGCTTATTTTAAACTCCCATGTTAAACAGTATTATATGATGATTTGTTTGTTTTAATTTAGGGTTTCTGTGACTTCTTAACTTTTGAATGACGTTTGAAATGTCAGCATCACACAGAAATGAATGTTAATAATATATCAAGAAGAGAACTAGCAGTGTGCACGTTCTCATACGAAAAGGAGCGTGAAAGGAATTTTGGGGCATAGGAACGAGAAATTATTGATTATTTTTGAGTCGTGAGTTTAAATCTGAACATTTTAGAAAGAATGTAGCACCTCTGTCTACTCTTCTTTACCTTGTTTTTTTTTCAGTCTTAATTTGTGATTCAAACGAGATTATTATTTTTCTTTTTAATGTGGCTTTTGATAAATTTGTATATACACACAAATGTATTCTCAAGGAAAAGAAATGTTCTGTGTTTCGTTGATTCTGCTGAAGTCAGTTCAATTTTAAAGCTGCATCTTTTGGCTCGAGCGTCACTTACACACTTTCACTCCAATGGAAATATACAGAATGTACCGATGGCTCTGTGCTGTAGAATGTCTTAATGAACATTGATAAACATAGCATATCAATAAAATGGAACCCAGTCTGGTTTTTAATGCACATGATCAACCTTGAAAACACTGATCTGAAAGCAGCGTTCCTGAAATTCCTGTTATAACCGAGGATCCAATGCTACTTGGGGTGATGAACCTGTGCTTGGTGAAGTTTTACCTGTTTTATACTCAGTGCACAGTCTGGTGCTCCGTCAGATCAGTCCAAAAATTCCCCTTTAATGGAAAATGTCATGAGGTGAAAGAAGAATGAAGGAGAATCCATAAGCACTGAGGCAAAGCACGGTGAAAGAATGTGATTGCACTTATACTAAGCTGCTTTATAATGTGACAGCAGATGTCCAACAAAGCACATCTTAGATATTTCACCTTTATATGTCTTCGGTCTGTCGTGGTGAAGAGAGAGCCGAGTGTAAAAGCAAAGCTCTCGATTTACTACGTCCCTACCCTCACCTATGGTCACCAGCTGTGGGCAGTGACCGAAAGAACGATATCGCGGATACAAGCGGCAGAAATGAGCTTCCTCCGAAGGGTGGCCTCTCTGGTCCTCACTGTGTTTTATACAGGCTGTGAAAGCATACGCAGCTCAGTAGGAATCACTTAATTCCTGAAGTAGAAATGAAATATTCATCACAGAGGTGATATTAACACTTTATATTAAGAAATGTTGCCAACCATATATTGATTGACCCAAAATTTAGTTGTATTTTGTTGATATAGTGCCAAATCACAATAGCAGTGGCCTCCTGAATTGTGGGATGTACTAGGTTTTACACGTCTGTTCATCTCTGTCTGCATTTACCACATTTGTAGACTACGAAGGAGCCGACTATGAAGCAAGTTTAACAGGAGCACTCAGAGAGAAGGGCTATCCTAAAACGTTGATGTTCCACAATTTTATATTACAACGTGCTGACGTCAGCCTGTTATGGACTCATAGTGATGTCACAGGGCGCTGTTG
>NW_005187406.1:7869595-7898864 GCF_000239375.1 Pundamilia nyererei | reverse complement strand
CTTTCATGTTTAAATGTATCCAGTTTCAGAGCTCTAATGTGCAGCCATTACCTTAAACATCAACAAAAGCACACTCAATGTTTCAATGATTCATTTGAAATAAAGTGTTTATTTTACTGCTCAGTGAGCTGAGCTGCAATGATCTATTTTTATTCCTAACTGCCCATTATTCTGTTGTTTGATATTCTTTTTAATCTATTCTAACAACATCCTCTGATTCAGTCACTGATTGGAGGAGGCAGAACTCAGAGATCATTTTGTGCAGAGGAGTCAAATGATGCATATAATGAACCTTTTCATGGTGATTCCCATCATATCCAATCAGGGTTTTTGTTTGTTTTATTAAGCCTCTTGGCCACAGAAAAATAACATAATGGTGGAGAAAGACAACAGTGGTAATAATTGTGTCTTTACCCAACAACATAAAGGGACATGAGGTGACTGTTGTGTGAACTGCCTTGTAAGTTCACACTCCCTTTATTGCTAACAGCCAAACTATATTACTGTTATCACCATATCAACTTTTTATGGTGATGATGTACTTACAGCTGCTTCTACAGCCCCAAAAGAAAAAAATATTACATATTCCTTCAATTATCTTATGCAAATTAAAGCCATTTGATGTGACTGAACACAAAAAGCTGCTAAATGTATAGAGAGGAGGTTATGGATCAGCTGTAAACTGTAAACAATGTATGCATCAACTATATGGCACATCAAAAGCTCTGAATGAGAATGGCAAAACAAATGAAAAATCTTGAAATAGTAATGCATATTTTATATTGACAAGCAAAACAACAGCACCCGGTCAGTACAAATGCCTTTAATTATTTCTGGTTTGACACAGAATTCAGAAGGAAACATTAATAAACAAAACAGAAGATCGAAACCACAGAGAAAAAAGCTGTTGCATGAATGTGAACATGCTTGGTATCTTAAAAAATGTAAAAACATGCCAGCTTCCATTAACCAAATCTTCCCAGCAAAGGTTTGGGAGAGAGATTCGACTCCATTTTTAAAATGAAGGCGTGCAGAGGAGTAAAAGAAGGAAGCCTAAAGATGGCTGAAGGTAATGACTTTTCTAAAAGAGCCCAATTAAAAAAAGAATGGCTCAAAAACAGATGTTCCACTGGATAGTAAGCGAAGTATTGAGTCATGCAACAGCTTTTTTTTAAAAAGAGAATTTTAAAGTGAATTGGTACAGGAGTAACTGTC
Organism: Pundamilia nyererei; assembly: GCF_000239375.1. Lineage (NCBI taxonomy): Eukaryota > Metazoa > Chordata > Actinopteri > Cichliformes > Cichlidae > Pundamilia > Pundamilia nyererei. The sequence continues at coordinate 7,897,649 of NW_005187406.1, read as the reverse complement.
AGTGCTACAACAGATTTAGCATCTGCTGACAAATGTCTTCACTGCAGCAGGAACAAGCGAAGAACAAAACTCCAAAGTGAAGTTCTTATCAAACTTTGCTGGTTATTTACAGTTATGAGACTGGTCCTTGCTCGCTACGGAGGCTGAAGTATGCCAGAGTAATTTAACTGATGCAAAACTCAAAGTAATCATTTTCTCAATTTACAACTCAGTTCTACAAATCAAACCAGTTTGATCCCACAAACTAAGTCTTCTATTTTCTTCTTTAACAACAAACAGTTTCTCCGGCCCCGGCTGAGCAGGTGAGTGAGCTGGTGGTGGACGCGGAGGTTGCTCAGCGGCCCTCCTCCGGGGAGCAGGAATGGGTGCAGGCACCAGCATGCACCAGCTGCTTCCACCTGAGGAGTGGGCACGGGTGTGGAGGCAGACGGCATCCTGGCTGGCCTCACCCTGGGGACCGGAGCAGATCGGACACCTGCCACTCCCATACAGCTGTGGTGCGCCGGCAGCGGTGTGGGCCAGGAACTGAGCCGAGCCGCCAGAATCGTAATCACGTGCATCCGGCACTCGGTCTGGTCCTGCAGTTCATCCACTTCTCAGCGCGACACCGCCGCCTGCTCCCTCCGTGTGGCCACCAGCTCAGCCACCATTTGGGCCAGCCCCTCCCCTGCCCCGCCACAGAGTGTTTGTGACATATTTTGTGAGCCTATACTGCATTCAAAGACCTATAAGAGTGTAAGACAAAAGCAACTAATTGCTAAATGTTGTCAGAAATCTGGCACATAAAACCTCTGTGGGATTTAGTCTGAACACTGCTGGAACAACATTTAACACTGAATGAAAAAAATGGGAACAGGAAATGCTAAACGACTGATTGTGAAATTAAAATGGGAGAGACAATGTTCTAAAAAATTTAAAGCCTCTTAAACATTTGATGTCAAATTCACATCGAGTTTGTTCATTTAAATATATAATCAAATATATAACTATCAGTTAATACGCCAATTAAACATTTTGGCAGCAAATGAAGACTCCATGTTCAGTTCATTAACATGTTGCCTTCCACGAAATGTTTTGGCCACTGCTGAAATGAAACAGCATGCTGACGGTACCATACCAACCTGAGATGAGCTCTGTTACTAAATAACTTTAAAACCGATAAGCATCTGTTTTTACTGACAGTAACAGTGCTTTAAAGAACAACAACAACAAACACTTGTGTTAAAACAGGTCCACACCAATCCATCGTACATTTATGAAATATGATTCTTTCCCTATATTAAACAATCATTTCCCCACACTACAGACCATAAGCAGCAAAATATACATATTAGATCATCTTGCTAATATACAATAGGGTTAAAGCAGCCAATAGGAACTCTTTGGTTAAAAAAAACCCCAACATATATAAGTATAAATATAATCACAGGTCAATATGTTCAGTATAAAGATATTTGACTACACACATAAACACGTGTCTGTATATACACAGGTTACATGGATACAATGGACTCTTATTCCCTTTTAGTGATACTGAAGATACTGAACAACATCGGGAAGCTCTTCTGGCGGCTGTTTGTACTCCCTCCAATAACTTTCCCAGGTGTGTGTCCTAAGGCGAAGTGCTCAAAAACAAAGGAAAAGCTGTGCAGGAAAGTCCTCAAATATTCACAAACTGATTGATCTTAAACCCCAGGAAGTGCTGAGCTCCACGCTCTCTGTTCTTCCCAGCATCTAAGGTTCCCTCTGACCCCGTGCTCACTGTTCAGATTTCTGTCTGCTGCTCCCTTGAGACAGAAACTTTTTCTGCGTGCAGGACAGAAGTTGGGAGGTCACTCCAACATGGCGTCCAGTTGGTCGGCCAGGTCATCAAACATGTTGCCAATGTCATCCAGAATATTGCCTGCTGCCTTCACTGTGGTGGCCCCACTAGGAAACAGATGGGACAATGTGAAGTAAAAAAAGAGTTAAGCTGGTGATTCAGAACAGCTATGAATGTGAGATAAAGTGTTTGTATAGAGAAAAAAGCACTATATGAATGCATGGTATCGTGTAGCTTGTAGTCAAGCACTCTGGCATGCACAATCACAGAAGCTCCACTACAACCATGTCTGTCTAAAACAGACCAATCACTTTAAGGACATGGGGTCCCCCCTTCTATCTTAGCCCCTGTCCCCACATCAGGCATGTTTGCTTTCTTTCCTGTGAAGATCACTAAAGCTCCTCGGCGGTCCTGGAACAGGATTATCCATTTAACTATTTGCTGATCCTCAAACATTAGCTTTTCTTGTTTCAGGAATTTTATGACACTGTAATATTTTCATCACAAGATTTAGCGTCAGACTGGCGTTGTGTCCAGGGTGTATAACACCTTTCACCCCATGGTTGCTGGGATACGCTTCCCGTGACCCTGATAAGGATAAGTAGAAGAGAATGGATGAATAAATAGGTGGAAAATATATTCTTCTACGAGCGGTTGTGACATTATAACACGTGGGTCTGCAACAAAGCTAGCACGTCAAGGAAGCTTATGTTTGTATTTGTGAAGCTATAGCTAGCTCTCAAGGCTGAGTGATTATGGCTAAAACTAGACCCTCGGGAATGCTGCTGTATTCATTTCCTCAGCCCTCAGTACTGAGCTGGGTGAGGCACTGAAACAGCTTGGCCATGGATGGCGGAGCTAGCTTGTCTGCTCCACAATCATTCATGGCCACTGCCTTGTGCAGTGACTAGGCCTTGCAGACAGATTTGTCATCAGCATTTGAGTTAATTTTCTCAGCCTGACATTTGAAAGGCTAAATTTAAATGAGTCTGGTCTCCCTTTCAGGCTGACTGAGACCACTCATGGTGTAAGACTTCTTTCCACATGCTGACCTTATGATGGCAAATAGTGTGTACTTCAGAGATAAACCCAACTATAGTAAAGTGGTTCTGCGCCTTAACCCAGCCTCTGTGCCTAAGGTTAGGGAGTCTACCTATTGTTACCTCGCTCTCAGGCTATAAGCCCCTGCCATCTGCTGATGAGAACGAGAGGCGGCTTAATTCGCTGTGGCCTGTCTGAGAATTATGCATTTATGTAGACAGAAATAAGGGAATTGTAAAAAGCAATCAGCTCTCTGTGTTCCAGGCTCCTTGGCACATAGGGAAGCCTATACCAGCTGTCACAGTGGGTGGTAGACGATATTGTGATGGCATATGAATGCCAGGGATAGCAACCTCCTGCGCACCTGCGTGCACATTCTACCTCATGGGCCCTTTTTAAGGGTGTTTCTTGGCAGGAGCATCTGTGCAGCTGCTAGTTGGAAATTTCCACATACATCTGTTAGGTTTTACTGCCTTAACATTAACCTTCACTGGCACACTCAGTGCTTACTGTGGGCTCTTAAATTTGTGTGAGGTGGTGCTCTTCCTGGGTGGAGAAGTTATAGTGTTTGGACCATGCAATCTCAGAGGGGTCTACATCTACCATAGTGAGCTACCAAGAGAGGTTTGACAGACAACCTTGGCTACTATCATAACTTTGCAAACTGAGTTTGGCTCATTGCAGCGCCCATTTGCATGGACATCAGGAAGAACTACTTCGTCTGGTATGGGTCCAAGGGCTGTTATAAAGGGGGTCATGCCAAAGGGCGCTTTCCAAAGTGGAATACCAAGCGAGGTTTGAAAGAGAACCAGGTTTACTCTAGTAACCTCTCTTTTCATCAGTGTGGAGCAACAAATAACTAGAGAACTAAACAAAGGACAAAGTTAATGCTCGAGGACCTTCACTGAATTCTGCAGATGTTTTTGGCATTTTCCCTGTTGCTAAATTTAGAGTTAGCATGAGCAGTGCAGTGCCAACTACACTGAGACTACATGTTTCTATCAGTGATAACATTTGGCCTTCTCTCAATTTTAGAAACTTGAAAAACGCTTACATGTCCCCAAAAAGAGGGCAGGTGCTAAAACAAAGAAGACAAAAGAAAAACTGAAAAAGAAATGTTTTGTTTTTTTTCTTTGGAGATTCATGGTTTCAAGTTTTCCACAGGTTATATAAACTGACAACAGCAAACTAGTGAGGACACCGTCTACAAGCTCTAAAGCTTGTAGACGGTGTCCTCACTAGTTAACAGCATTTACAACAAAATTTAGCTCGTTGTGCTCTCGACAGCACTTGACTAATCTGCTGATTTTTCCCAGTACTTTCATCCCACTGTCAATGAGTAAGTCACAAATCACTGCAGGAATGGAAGCTCTTGAACATTTGTCACCTTACTGGGACTTTAGTTACAGCCCAGCAGCTGATCTGTCAGATCTGCTGCATGTTCACAAGGAACAGTTCAAACAACCAGTGCAAACCAACGGTTACCGCGGTACCACAGCTCAGCAATCAGTATGAAGAGCACAATATTATCATTCCAGGTAAAGCACACCACCCCAACTACACCAATACAATACTTCTTACCCGTCCACATTGCTCCCCTGTGCCAGTTTGGTCTCCACTACTTTGAGAGCAGCTTCCAGTGATGTACTAGTTTGCTCTAGTTTCTTCTGGGCCAGCATCTCCACACTGGCCACACCAGGCGGAGTTACCCATCCTTTTCCTGGCTGACTGGGTAGTGCCGAGGGTGGGCAGTAAGAGTTCAGCAATGGTGACGGTGGAGCAGCAAAGGCAACACTTTGAGCCATGCTGAGATTCGGACCTGAGGAACAATAAATATTATGTAACCATCAAAAAGAAGCTCGCTGTTAGGAAACAAGTTTAACCTCTTAACATCCACCAGATCACTGGTCGCCCATCTAGAATTGGTGTAGGGACTGGATTATGTTTACACCCGGCCATTTTTATAGCAACTTTAAAAGCTTTAACAATAAAACCGTCATGCCAAAATTAATCTGAAAGAGTGGATTTGAAAATGTGCTTACTCAACATGTGGCTAAAACAAAAGCCAAGCTTAAAAGAAGCCAACTGATGGCCCTGTTGGTATTATATCTTCTTTTCATTGTTACCTGCTGTTGCTGCATAGGTGTTCTGAGGGAGTCTTGACACAGCGACGGCTTTCTGTGGACTCCCAGGTTCGGACGTGAAGGTCTGTCTGTGTTTCACAGGTTTTGGACTGGACATACAAGTCTGAATGTACATGTTGCTTTTCAGCTTTGGGGAGACTGTGTGAATCTGTACGCTCGTGAGGTTAGGGATGGCTGTTTGTCCACTTGGTTGCAATGGCGAAACAGTTTTTTGAGGAGTTGTTGGTTCGCTGTTGGGGGTTTGTTTGAGGGGACTGGGAGGTTTTGAGGACACTGGAGGCTTTGGGCCTTTTCCCATTGATCCTATCCTCTGGAAAACATTGTGTGGCCTCTGAGCTTCATCGTCACTCAGTGTACTGATGTCATTTTGCATGTGGAGGCTGTTGGGTTCTGGGTGCTTGTTGTTTCTGTGTGGGGTGCTAACCTCTTCAGGAGTGGACGCGTCTTTGTCTTTGGGTTTGTGCCGTCTTTTCACCGTGTCAGACTCCTTTAGATTGAACTCTGGGAGTTCAAGGCTGTTTGGGGTCTGCACCGCCTCTGAAGGAGTTTTAACTTCAGCACCCGGCTGACTAACGACTGCTATCCTGGGTCGCTGTTTGATAGTCAGGTTGCCTTCTTCAGCAAACGGTAGATGGTCCTTGGACCTGTGCTTGGGAGATGCAGCAGCACTCTTTGATATGTGTTCAGTTTTCTTTGCTTTCACTTCCTCACCAGAGTCTCTCTCTGTACTTCTACCTCTTTGTCTATTGAAGTCTCCTTCTGTCCTTTCACTTCCTACCCTCCTAAGGCCCCCGAGACCCAAGGCTGGGACAGGTTTGGAGTGCTGAGTGATGGTGTGAGAAGGAAATCCACGTGGGATCGGTGAGGAAACAGGGCTGAATGCAGGTGAAACAGGGAGGTGGGCTGGTGGTATATCTATTCTTCTAGATGGGCTACTGCTGCTGCTGCCTTCAAGCCTGGCTGCGATACTCCTCACACTGCCTGCACTCTCCATCTCTACCCCTCCCTTCACCTCTGGCTCCACTCCTTGTCGGTTTCCTGGTTGACACACACGGGTGTCGTTTACCGAGCTCATCCTCTTAGGTGGGGGTGGAGGCGGACCTTTGCGTCGAGAGCGCACAGCAAAGGAGTGGCTACGGTTGATGTGACGTTGGGCCCCTAGAGGACTTGCATGGCCACGTCCCGGCCTGCGTGACATGGTGGCATAAGATGGCATGACCGCAGAGGAAGCAGAGGTACAAGGGGAAGTGGGATTGTCGTCTTCATCTGGCTCACCATCTGACAGAGCATAGCGATTCAGGCTTTGCGAGCGCTTCTTTTGTGGGCCTTTTTGAGTTTCATTGGCTGGGCCCTGTACAAGTAAGGGCCCCAGCAGCGGGACAGCCCCAGGCAGTGGCTTGGAAAGTAGTCGTGGAGCCCCACTGACTACTTCTGCTTGAGCTTGGATATAACTGAAAGCCTTCTGTGTCGGGGAAGCTTGCGGGGATGGTGAAGATGGGGAGGAGGGTGGGTGTTGTTGAGGCTGATAAGGGCGGTTAGGAGACTGGAAGTGTTTGGCTTTAGGTGGGACAGCTGGGTAGGCAAAGCGGGGCATCTTGCTGGGGGTCAGTGGAGGTGTGAGAGGGGAGAAGGGGATTTTATTTGGGATAGCAGATTGACTCTGATGCACCCATGACTCACTGGGTCTCTGTCTACTTCTGCCTCCAGGACTGCTTCTTCCACTCTTCACCTCCTCCCCTGCACCACTACTTAAACTCTCCTCAGACCGGCTCGATGTCCTGGCTGAAGACAGTACGGCCTGCTGATCCTGACAATGAGCCAAATTTACATTTCCAGAGTTCCCAGATTTCCCTGAGCCCCGCGAACGCATGCCAATGCTCTCTTGACTGACTGACATGGCAGTCCCACCTGCAGCAGAGGACACACCTTTAATGCTGAACATCTCAGCGGGACCTCCACCCGCCTTTCCCATCATTGCACTCTGTAGCTCCACGCTTAGCTCGCTGTCCTGGAAGGAAAGGAGGGCTCTGGGAGTACGAGGGGAGGAGCAACAGTCATTGGATGGAGTGTCAGCGTGTGCCTGAGCATTGTGTGTCGGCGCGTGTTCGATAACCACCAGCTCGAGAGCAGCAGGCAGCTTTCGTCTGAGAGTTTCGCCTCCGGTTCTGTCGGCATGGTTACGAGAGCGATGCAGGTCACACAGTCTCTTCACTGCTAACATTAGTTTCTTCTGATGACCTGAAACACACAGATTTATTTATTTATTACAGAGCTCAAAAAGATTTAATAAAAGTGATCAAACATTCCCCTTCTGTGCTTTGACAATGTCACAAGCAGTCACAGCACACAAAAGATTCAGTTTCAAAGCCTATGAGGCAGAGTACACCCCGGACCAGTCACCGATCAGAGAAGTTATTATAGAAAATTATAGAAATTCCTCACCCAGTTTAGTAATGCCTATCTCCTGCAGGTCCTCCCAGGTGATGTCCTTGACAATGGCAATGGAGTCATAGCCATTGTCACACAATCTTTTCTGGTACTGAGGCAATCCAATCACACTCAGCCATTCCCCCAGGTCCGACTGAACACGACAACACAGACAAACTTTACAATGGCTGCAAGAGAGCCAGCTGTTTACATGATGTATATGGCAAATAAGAGGGAGGACTGATTTCTCACAGGAATGTAATCTGGGAGCCACTCAGGAATGCTCAGCTTGCTAATCTCCATCGATATCTTCTTCCTGTGGCCTGGTTTGGTCACTCCGATAGCTGTAAGATCCTGAAGAATATCCACACAAATAATGAGTGAATCATTAACATCACCAACAAATGAAAGAATCAACAACAAATCAATTAAATAACTGTACTTTAGCCAAGAGAAATCATTTTTTCATCTGTAAAAAAAGAGTGTAAAAAAAAAGAGTGCTTTAGTTACAGTCATGTCAAGTTTTCAATGGACTTCTTAAACATTTTTTTTTAAACATACATATCAGGCTCAGAGGGTTTCAGGCTGAAATGGAACCAATTCATTTTCATATCACTTCACAAAACAGTCATCCCAAGGTTTTATGTAAAAAAAGAAGAAGCAAAAAACAAACACATCTTTAAAGTACAAAGAACAAAGAAAAGTCTAACGGCATAGAGCTAAAAATGCTGAAAATTGTAACATATATACACACCTCGGGGGTCATTCTGCTGATGGTGGGTACATCGTATCCTGCACTGATGAAGCTGGACGTGTACTGCTCGAGCTGGAACCCACACAGCCACTGGTAGATAGCTTCTGAATCCTAACGACAGAGAGGAGATTCATTTCCAAAACCTCTGTGTGTAGGAAACATTTACGCAAACTTGCACAACTCTAAAACTCAGCTCACCTTGCCTTCCAAAAGCTGTTCAGGCCTCACAAAGCCTTTCTGAGGAGTGCCGTTAACCTGTTGGCGGGAACCACCTAAAAAACACACACAATTAATCCTGTGGGATGTGTTTCGCGATGAGTGCGTGGAGGAAGACAGACACTGGAGGAAAAACAAGACGAACCCAAAAAAAGACAGCCATGTTTTCAAAGCAACAAGATTCTGCTTTGTGACAGCAAGAGATCAATCCGGTCTGCATTAGTTGAGTCATGTTAAATCGTTCTTTTCCAAGCAGCTGTGTGACTGAGTGGGGCTGTCACGTCTCTCCGGGTGAGTGAAGCTGTGCCATCTACCAGATCTCACACACCCCTCACTCATCTTATTTACAGTCATTATATACTCAGATCTCAGAGGAACGATACTTTGTTGCCAACTGCTCCAATTTCACTTCTCTTCTTGCCCAAGGCTGAGTCTTTTTTTTCCGCTCTTCTAGTCCTTTCTCACAACAACATTTGATCTTTTCAGTTCTCAATAACTTTTATTTAAGACCTCTTACAGACACGCAGATACACCTTGTAACAGGGCAATAAGTAATATAAGACACTGCACTGTCAAGATGTTCCTGGGAGATGAGTTAACTTATTCAGCATGATAATCACCCATCAAAACAACGCAGTCGTGCTTCTTGCGACATGCTCTTTGTACAAGATGGAAAGAGATGAGGAATTTGTGACATTGTACTGTGGAAAAGTACAACTACAATTCAAATACAGTCAGTTACATTTCTAGGTTAGTGATCGCCCATCAAATCAAGAATGGTTTTAAAGGTGGAGGCAACTGACTTTTTTTTCTCTCCTCAGCTTTTCTGACTGTTTTTCACTAGTTTTGCATTTGGATAGGAATAGAGGTTGTGCAGGTAGTCCAACTCAATACATGCTGAGTTGGACCAGAAGGTTTGCTGTGTCTCCCGGCATAGTCTCAAGAGCATGGAGGAGATTACAGCAGACGGGCAGTCACTGTAGGAGAGCTAGACAGGGCTGTAGGTCCTTAACCCATAAGCAAGATTGGCATCTCCAGGCTTCCTGAAGGGCTTTCACGTGTTTTCCAGTCTTTGCACCCAACTATTTCCAACTGTTTGATTTTTTAAGCCACTTAAGTCTGACCACGACTCACTCAAGTACAGCATAAGAGGAACTCAATGATAAAATGTAAAACAGTTTTTCATCTTATTATTTATTTATCTTTTATCTGCCCACAACAGACAACAAGCAAAGAAAGAAAGGTTGAAATATTGACAATAACTACCAGTCTGTGGCAAAAACACAATTTCTTTCCCATTTCTTTCGCTGAATCTATCAAAAATGTCGAAGATAACAAAGTTTGGCAGGCATAAAATTATATTTCTGCACCAATAAGGTGATTCCCAATGAAATATTAACCAAAAATTTGGAATGCAGTGGGTCCTTTAAAACAGGATCGAACCCTTTCTCCTCTGACAAAACGTCAAACATCATGTCAAATTATAACAACGGTCTTACCCCTGAGAAAAAACGAGAGCCGGAGAGCTCCTGATGTCTCACACTTCATCCTTCCCTCCACCTATCCTTCCTGCAGGGCAGACATCAGCTCCTCTTCCCTGTCTTCTTTCCTCTTTCTCAGGCATTTAACAGATGTCTTTTGCTCCTGATGCTCCCTGTCTCCTCCCTCTTCTCCTGCACTTTAACCCCCCCTTCCGATTCACCCTGAGGTCAACGGGAATTCTCTGCTTCTTTGAGTGTTAACATTTGAAAAGCCTTATCTCAGCAGAATGAACTTAAGTTCTGAAAATACTGTAAACATGCAATCCTGCACCTGCCATTATACCTGACAGCAGAGCACATTTCTCCAGGCCTTTAGTGTTTCTTGTGAAGTAGTGATCTGGGCTTTTATGGCTTGCGTAGATGAAAGAAGATGCTGGTTTTATTGGCTTCAGTGGTGAAGTAAAGTATGGTAAGCATTTACTGTCCCCCTCCATCTCATTTCCTTTCAGACCATCAACAAAAACAGCAGAACAATGCTCTATGATCCCTGCACACAGCAGCCCCGTGGTTTCTAAAGATACAACCCTTTTATGGTTGAAAGATTCATAGGCCCGTATTAAGTAGATAAAGAAACAAAAAAACATTCTTCTGTAAAAGAAGAATCGGGTGGCTGTAGCTCAGGAGGTAGAGCCACCCCCGATCTACTGATCGGAAGGTTGGTGGTTCGATCCCTGGCTCCTCCAGTCTGCACGTCCAGTATCCTTGGGCAAGATACTAACCCCAGGTTGCTCTCTGATGCATCCATCGTGTGAATGTACCTAGAAAGTGCTCGTGAGAATGGGTGTGATTGGGTGAATGTGGCATGTTGTATACAGCGCTTTGAGTACTCCGGGAGAGTAGAAAAGCGCTATATAAGAATCAGTCCATTTACCATCTGCCATTTAAAAGGTCAGGTAAAACAACTGGACTGAAAAAGCAGCCAACCCGCAAAAGAAAAACTCTGAAAGACCTTCAGAAAGTCTGGGACCTTGGAAGAATCACAGCTAACAGAATTATTATTATTGTCAAACAGAGTCACCGAATGAAACATCTGTCATCTTCTTACTAACCTGTGGATCCATCAACCTGTGTGCTGTGGTCCACTCCTATAACGCGGTCCCTTGATTCGCCAGCAGAGGGAGCCAGCTGCACACACAAAACAAAGGCGTACTCAACGATAGAGAAAAGTACTTAAGTGCATTACTGACATCCTCCACACTTTGTTCATTTCTGTTACTATTAGTGAAACTGTCTCCTGTCGACATATGAAGCAGAGCATCTCCTTGTTTTTTAGTGTCCACCTTGGTTGTCTCTGTGCATATCTGACCTTGCCAGCGTCATTGTTGTGGCAGCAATGAATCCCATTCTGTTTGTGGCCGCTCTCTGAGCTCTGACCACTCCCTGCACTGCGGCTGCTACCAACACTGCCAGCGCTGCCGACACTGTTTCTGTCACCTGAGAAGAGCAAAGAAAGCAAAACAGAGAGAGATGACAGACTGACAGGAGACCTGTGGAGTGTCTGAGTTAGGAGACAATTGTAGCCGGCAGTTTATAGGTTATATATTTAAATGTGCTGCCTACTGTACTAAAAATAAGTAAATAAATAAATACATAAAAACTATTAAGTCCTATTTATTACTGAAGGATTTATTGCCTCACCATACAGATTGAATCGATGCAAGGTGTTTGTTAGTAAGTTGTTTTATGCTAAGCAAGGCTAATCACGCTCTGCCACTAGCTCCATATTTAACAAATAGATGCTAATATCAAGCTTCTTATGTATGTAAAGAATTTTCAACGTTTATGAAATTATTAAAACATTATGTTTTAGTGGAATCGACATTCTCTCTGTTCAGGAAATAACTGAATATATATTACATAGTAGAAGAAAAACATTAATATGTTTGCGGAGATTTTCAGAGAATAAGAGGAAGCTCCAACATGCTTAAAAGAAGAAGAACTTAAAAAGAGACCTTCATGCTGCTCCCTCATAGTAATGTCCTGCTGCAAGAGAACTGGTTATGGTTGCTGGATTGTTAGATGTGTATAAAGCAGAGGGGTGGGATTTGAAGGGTTAGCATGGTAAGGTCAAAACTCTGGTATATAAAAGGATAAAACAGGAATAAGCTTCTTTAAAAAGACCCAGTCTATCAAAAATGTGGTGACTTGACTGGTCTACAGGTTCACCGGCGATTGGGGTTTCGGTGGGTGAGGTATTAGGGGTTTAGGACCACACACTCTTACCAGTGGGAGAGCTCCTGAGGACCCAGATTTCCTGAGTGGGGCTAGCAGAACTAGCTGGGGTTGAGAGCTGACTGCCCAATGGAGCACCTAATAAACACACACACTTTAGACAAACGTTCACGGTACACTCTGCCTACTGCAGAACCGGAGCTGGGACTGGATCTATCAAGCTGACACAGCATCAGGGAAAGTTTTTTCATCAAGAAAAAACTGGGATTGGGGTGCTGTTTGGGAGCATATGGACAGAAACATTCCTGTCCAACAATCCTTGCCTTGCCTGGGATAACGTGAATCCACCGCAGGTGGTAAAACAGGGAAAAGGTTGGTGAGTGCATCTGTGTGTGTACCTGCAGGGTCATAGCCAAGGATGTATAAGTCATCAGTCTGAGGGGCAGGGCCGTGACTCGAAGGAGGAGCTCCGGACACAAAGTGTTGTCGTTTGCAAGGCATTGAAGCTTGGCGGAAGAGCGTGCCTCCTACGGCCAGGGAGACAGGTTTGGTTTGAGGTGGACATGCATGAGTGAGGGAAAGCAGATAATGCACATGCGTGTTCGGTGGCAGTTTGAAATGCATGCACAGGCATCGAAAGCTCTTTAACCATGCACTGAAGAGCTATGAATATCATCAACTTTAGCATTTGTCTCCGCCATGTATTCTTTTTCATTGAGTACATGGAACAACAACTAAAAACAGACAGACTGACTGTAAATCCCCTCTACAGTTACATAACAGGCTGCTGAATGGAAGTTTAAGATCACCAAAGACACTGAGAAGGCTTACTGTTCCTTAGTGTGGTATTGGTCTCTGTTTGCTGACATCACTGACATTATCACAGAGCTCAGACACACTATTGCACATGTGCACACAACCTGCTGAGTTTGCCTCATAAGCAAAGAGCCCATCACCAACTTTGAGGCGAACTCTCTTCTTTCGTCTCTTTCCTCAAGCATGAGCAGTCTCACACACACACGCCCACACACACAGAATACCCCGATGTAGGCTGTGAAGGCTTTAACACTGAGCTGACACTTTGCAATCTGGCCATAGTAATCCTATTAATGTGTTTCTCTGTGAGACTGTCGTGTGTGTGTGTGTGTGTGGACTGGCTTGTTGAAGACACAGAAGTGTGCACTCATGTCTGGAGCTGTTTTTGGAGCCCTGACTGTGCTGGTCTCTCTGTGCTAGAAAGTCAGGGGTTTTACAGCTGCAAACAAGTGAGGAGCTCATATTCACAGGGATTAAATTTGTTGATTTACAAGCATGCTGAATTCTCCAGCGGCCATGTCTGCAAACATGATAGATCCTGCTCGTGTACAAGTGTGGCGATATTTTGGTAGCCCAGATATATAAGAGTCGTCATGGGTCAAATTGGGTGTTATCAACACCAAAATACAGTTGTCTGAATTCATGTCCACTATAAATGTGTTTGCCCAGGCTGGTGGTACTTCAGGACTACAAAAATAAACAAGTAAACAAATAAATAAATATCGTTAGCTTCATAGCATAAGTGCCTAAGTCATTTTTTGGTCAAATTGAGATTTTTGCCTAACTTTACTCCCCTACCACTGCTGCATCATCCTGTCCGTCTGCCTATGTCATCACAAAAAAATGACTTAGGCACTTATGCTATGAAGCTAACGATATGAAACTTGACAGATATTTTCATGTCTCAGATAATTATATGAATATGAGATCTGGCACGTCCTCTTATTTCTCAGCAGTATTTCTGATGTTTTAGTTCACTGGGGTTTTTTTGTTTTGTTTTTTTAACATTTTGTAAAACTATTGGGAATTTCTATTGAAATGACACAAATTAAATGAAAAAGTTAGGCTTGGTATTTCATGTGAAATTGTACAGTGCACATGTAGACTGTTCAAAAAAATTAAAGGAATACTCTGAAAACACATCAGCTCTCAACAGTGAAAGAAAATCATGCTGTATGTCTACACTGATATGAAATGGGTAATGTGTTAGCAATTAAGGGATGGCACATAGTTTGATGGAAATGTTCTTGTTAAAAGGGAGGTTTTCCTTTCCACTGTCGCCAAACAGGCGCTGTATAAATAAAACTAAATTGAACTGAATTGAAATTGAATTCAAATAAAAATGATTATCCAGATGTTGTTAAGCATCCATTTAAGCACATAGGATAGCTTAGTGTTCTAGAGGATCTCCTCCCAGATGTGGACCAAAGCATCACTGAGCTCCTGGGCCATCTGAGGTGCAACCTGGCGGCGTTGGATGGATTGAAAATAATATCCCAGCAAAGAGACACAGCAAACCTTGTGGTAATGGCATGTATTGAGTTGGACTGGACTGGATACAGGTTGCCATGTACACAAAATTCAAAGTATGCAACTGTAAACTGAAGATGCAAACCAAGGTGCCGTCCTCTCTGTTCACCGTCTTGCTAACTGGATAACTCTACAACTACTGAGAGGAGCACAACTATAATACTTGCATAAATATTCTGGAGTGTATTAATGTTAATTATTATTAAGGTAACTGATGTTTATGCAGGTGTGAATAAGCTATTTATTTACCTGCTCTTTTGCTGAGGACCTCCACCACTGAAGGGGGGAAAAAGCCCACCCGGTCTGTCCCCCGCTGGGTGTCATGGATGTGACCTTTCCACCGGCCGTCTGAGTGCTGCTCCAGGACCTGTCAGCAAGAAGCCAAATCAAAATCAAATCAAATCACTTTTATTGTCACATCACATGTGCAGGTACATTGGTAACAACAGAGTTGTGCAAAATACAATAATGTAAACAAGCAAAATACAAGAATGGCTACATCTGAAACTAATAAATATATGTACAATATATAATAGTATGTGCATTTCTGGATGTGTATAGTAAATATTTTTCTACATGTGTGTGTGTGTGTACACATATTTTACAAATTAAATAGAGTAAACAATAAATAGAATATATAAAATAAATAAAATTAAATATTTATTTTATATATTCTATTTATTGTTTACTCTATTTAATTTGTAAAATGAGAACACTTCATTACAAATGGCATTAGTCTTGGTATAATTCACAGTCCCAGCAATTGATACAGTTATATGAACACTATGGGCGTTGATTAAAACAAATAAATGCTATGTGTTAGCAAAAATACAATAGCTTTAAGCATGCATGTTGTGTGCGACACCCACAGGCATGCACTTAAGTCCATAATGAGTGGGCCAGTAGGCTGGAAATACACTATCTATTCATTGTGAGTATTAGCAAAGCGCCTCGAGAGAAGAAAAACAAACACCTCTGCTTTCTGGCAGAGTAAGAGACAACAGCATACAAGTTCAAACACAACTCTCAGATGTCACTATGACTCACATAAATATATCAAAATACACAGCAGAGAGCACATAAAGACATGAACACACGAATTAGAGCAAACTGTGATAATGATGCTGATAATGAGAGACACAGCAGCAGCAAGTTTGTGCCTGTTCCTCTGCTGTGGTCTCCTGCTTTGGAGTACATGAAATTACCCTGAACCATACCACACAAATCCTAACAACAAGGCTTCACTATAACTTCACCTAACAACTTCATCTCATTTTCTCATCTCAATCAAGCCGATTCCGATGTTTGTGTTGGCTCTTCTTTGTAAGAATTATATATGTCAGCATATACAAACAAAAAAACACTTTTCTTGAAATTTTTAGAATAAAATGATTAAACTTCTCTTCTTTAAACAATTTGCTAAATCTTACCAAACAGAAACTGCTGCTACTGATTGATAAAAACAAATGTCGGCTACATTTTTGTTCAGTAGGTTTTTAAATTCATTAAATAAGGAACTCTTCTCCTTTCATAATTTTCCCAGGCAATGAATAATAATGACTGTTTTAAATGTGATATTAGGGATTTTCAAATTCATTTCATTTGATTACATTTTTCTATAAACAAGGACAATGAAAATAATGAACAAAAACAATATGACAACCATAAAACAACATTTTGAGACTTTTACACACAAAACAGTACCATGATCAGATCTCCCGCCCGCAGGTTAAGTGCAGTGGGATCATGGAGATTCCAGTAGTCCTTCACTGCTCTAACTTGAAGGGAGCTTGATGCTTCTGCAAAAAAAAAGAAGGAAGAAAGAAAAAGACACCTGATCACATTTCTAAACCAGAGAAGCCAAATTACCCAAATGTATCAGTGCAACATCAAGACACCGTTTCATGAGCTACCGACCTCTCAGCAGCTGTTTGATTTCCCTGCTGGCTGTGGAAGTGGTGAACTGATTGACAATGTCCAAAGCCGTCTGGTTGTAGGTGTTGCGCATGTTCACGTTGATGCCCGCCTAGACACACACACACATACAGATCGTAAAACGGCTACGTGGGAGTCGGACTTTTAAAAACAAACCCTCCCTTAAATTCCAATCTGCTTTATTAAAGAATAATACTGAGCAGGTGGAAACATAGTGTGATGTTTCCGTGAAGAGTCTTTATGTTGACACTTGTTGTAAAAAAGCAGCCTTCCACATGGCTCATAAGGCTAACAGATACAATGTTTCTCTTCTTTCCTTACGTCAAGGAGCAGCCGTACTACATCCGTTTTGCCATAGAGGGCAGCCTCGTGCAAAGACGTCCCCGCTTTGGTGGCTCTGTTAATGTCAATGCCAGCTTTGAGGAGCAACCTAGGAAGTCCAATCAGAAACACCGTGTTAGTGTGCAGGTGTGTGCAGACATCTGCAGCAATTTATGAAGTCATATAGTCACAGTCAGCAATTGCAAATTTAATTGGGTTGACGTCTGGACTTTAACTGGGTCATGGCAAAACCTCGATTCTTTTTTGTTTCTGTTTTTGTTTTCAGCTGTTCTGTGTGCTTAGGCCACACATCTTACTCCACCTACAGCATCTCAATTGGTTTGAGGTCTGAACTTTGACTCTAGAAAAATTTGGTATACAGAAGGCATGGGTTGGCATGACAACCCTTCCATACGAGTCCTTCTTGTTCAGTTTAACTGTACTATCAGGAACTTTAATATTTAGCATGCTAACTGAGGCCGGTAGTGTCTAAGAGTACATCTTTTGCAGTTTCTCTGACCATTGGGGAACCTTAGGGTAAATTTGCTCCCTCTCCTGGGAAGACTGTGGTATTTTTTTTGGTGACACCTCCTGATGATCAATTAAACAAGTGCATTTGAGTAGCAGCACCTGGCTGCTACTTATTCTCTTATCCTCACCATTACTGCTTAGCTTTTTGCAAGACTGAACACAGTCCTTTAAACTCAAAAAAGTTGCAACTTATGAGCAAAAAATGTTTGTAATTATTCTATCAAAAGTAGACATTTTTGGAATATGGAATAAAGGTGCAGCAACAAAATTATTTTATTTTTGATCTTTTTTTTAATCACATACTTTAAGAACATTCATGAAATGTTTTAATGAATAGAACCTTAAATAATTATCTAACAGCTTATTAAAAATAATTTAAAACATTTCCTTGTGAGTGTAGAGTTTTTAAACCAAATGCTGCAGATAGTACTGACAGGAGAAATACCAAGTTGTAATTTGTGAGGATAAAAGGTTCCTATTGTAATCTTCTTGCACCACTTTTAACCTTGATGGTATGAAATCTTGAGAGGGCTGAATGTCTGAAAACCTTCACAGAGTTTAGACTTTTCTGTCCTCCATAGAAATGTTATTCTCAGATACTCCATTTAATTTACACTGTACATGTTCACCAAGTACAGAATGTGCCAGAGCAAAGATTCTGAACATGAGGTGTCACGATCAGAAATGATCTCTGAATGAATTGCTAAAGCGTAGTTTCTAACACAGGCAGATGTATATGGTACTAAAACAACAGAAAGTTCCCATCTTTCCAGGCACAAAGTCATATCCTGTTTGCATAAAGCTCCTCCAGTTATTGCAAAAAGGGAGAAGTTACAAATACATTTGCAGCTTAGGTATGGCAGTCTTTGAAGTGCCATAAATCCCTTAGTATCATATTCCAAATTCTGCTGTGTAAATTCTGAATAAACTTATGTGGTTGTCAGTGAAGTGTAGGAGTGTGTGTGTGTGTGTGTTATTTTTCAGTTCATGTTTGTGTTGAGCATAGGCTTCTCTGCTACCAAGGATATCGCAGTATGACATTTTTGTATCATGCACAAACTTCCACCAGTATTATCACGGGCGGTATGATGTTGTACGGACTTATTACTAAGTATTCACTTTCAACTCCAGGAGAGGGGGAGATGGATGGTGTTGCATGAGATATTTAATAATTTAGACGGGATGGGAATAGTTGGCAGCATGTCTAAAACAGCGGGATGGGATTACATGGCAAAGACATTTTTAGGCTGAAACAGGCTGAAAGTACAAAGTCGATTGGGATTAAACCTCATAGTACAATGTTTTCTTTTTGGTGCTGGACAGATTGTTACAAAGTTACAGAATTAATTCAAATGGTAACAGTTCTTGTTCAGTCTTGACACATGCTCGAACATCCACGTAAAGAAATCCCAGAAAGTTGATTCTGTTCATTTGGACATAGCGCTTTCAGTGGGAGAAGCGTTTTGTGACTCATCTGAGCCAGCACCATTGCTTAACAACGGGCCGTGAGGTCAGTTTCATGATTGTTAATATCCAAAATGTCATGACCACTGATCACTGGCTATGAGTACCATTCACAGAGAGGATATGACTGCAATAACAGCATTTTAAGCGATAAGAGGGTTGCTTCCCTACCCTTCAGGTCAGAGAATGTCAGCGCAACTCCACTGGGAGACTTTACCGCTCACGTGGAGGCCAGTGAAATCTGGAGGGGCGTGACTGGCAGGACTGGTCAGTCTAATCTGAACTCAAGTGGTGTTCTGTTATTGGACTTCTGTGTTAAGTTTACCCATTACAGTTTGCCTACAATAAACACCATGTTAAAGCAGCAGCATTTATAAGGTGAAGGTCATCTTGCATCCTTTTTTTTTAATGATGCCAGCAGCAGCAGAATTATAGTACAATAGTAGTGACAGTAGTTTTATTATTTCCTTTAGGGGACCTCCCCAAGGGATTAATAAAGTTCTATTCTTTTGCACAGCATAAGTGCAAAAGTAGTTTAGGCAGTTTTTGATTATCCAAAGTGAGGTCTTGGGGCAGTAGCAGAAGCGGGGGAAGACTTCCCTCAACCCAGCCAGCTCCTCCAGTTTATCTGGGGAAATGTCGGTGCATTCTCAAGCCAGCTGAGAGATATAATCTCTCCAGCGTGTGCTAGGTCTGCCCCGCGTCCTCCTTCCAGTAGGACAATCCTGGCTGGAACACCTTACCCAGGAGGCAAACAGCTGCCTCCTTCAATGTGGAGGAGTAGCAGGTCTACTCTGAGCCCTTCCTGATGACTGATTGGCTCACCCTGTGTTGAGGAAGAGTCCATCCACCCTTCGGAAAAAGTATTTCTGCCACTTGTATCTGCAGTCTTATTCTTGGCCTTTTAAAGAACTAACAATAAAGGAGTTAACAAAAAAAAGAGACAGAGATCAACACATTTATGGCCTTTCTCTACAATGATGCTCCAGCAGAAAACTGCTCCATCAGAATTGGGCATCAATTAAAATGTGAAACAATTAGATTAAATGACTAGTGTGCCTGGTACTGACTAGTGACAATATTGACAATTAGTCATCTAGTCGCCTAATAAAATATTTTCTACTTGGGCTCAAGCTTTTAAACCAGCTGTGTAGCTGCATCGGTAATTCCCATCCCCTGTTTGCACTTCCTGTCATGTGGAGTGCAGCTAGTTGTTGTTCTAGTGACATTCGTTGGAATGATTCAGGGCGCGAATCTCCTGTAGCGTACTTAATGGTGTGTTTTTGCCTGCAGTGGGCCTGCTTTCTATTTCCCATGACTGTAAATACTAGTTCTTTAACTAGTGGGCATAAGTATCAGTTCAACAACAACTTTGTAGCTAAACTATTCGTGCATACTATACGTATTTTATATTCCTTTGAAAATTAAGAGTTCATTTTTTCAATTTTAAGGTCTGAACTACAACAGTGTGCAAATGCTGGCTGTGAACGCAGATGCTCAGACTGTCAATCAAAGGAAAAGCAATGCCTGGATATTGAATCCAGAATCCACTGTGTTACATGATACTGTATCATAATGTTTAACATTTAATGCCACTCTGAGCTGCTGTTTACTTGATGATGTCTTTGTGTCCATTCCTGGCTGCTAGGTGGAGTGGGGTGGTGGAGGGAGAGTCCAGGCTGCCGTTTCCTCTTTCTCCTTCTAACAGGGCTGCAACCATATTACTGCTCAGCAGTAACTGAGTCACCTAACAAAAAAATTGAGATGAAATGGCAGAATCAGGACAGGAATTACAGCCTTAGTAACACACACACACATATATATATATATATGTATATATGCTAAAAATATATATTGACGTATTAGAGTGTAAATGGTGACTTATATATAGGGTTAAACGAGCACAGAGGCTTATCCACTACTCAGCAGTCGTCTAAAGATACCACAGCCTCTGCATACACCCACAAATACTGTGTGACAAAAAACAGCCCAAAGCTTACGATTTTCTTTCATAGCCAAACTGCAAACTCAGAGCAGACGAGCGAACGTTTAACAAGCATGGGAAGTGTGCGTCTGTCTAATTCTTAATAACAGAGCCAGCTATACATCTCACAGCTGGGCTTATCCACTGATGTGGCAGAGGCACTGCAATATGCAATCTCTTCACAAAGTCTAAAAGGAGCTACTGAAGCCTCTTCTGCTTTCACAAAAAGGAGCTCGATTTAGCTCAGCCTTGTTGTCTCAGCAAAGGTTTGTGTTTGCCTTAGGCCATTCACATTAAAATAAAAAAAAAGCATGAAAAACACGTGTTCTCATATGCAAACAACTGGATTGCACATATGAAGAAAACCTATATACATCTCACTAAAGGGCTAACTTTAGTACTCTTTTTGTTTAAAAAATAACCCCGGGGTTCCTGTGACCTTTGTAAAACATCAATAAATAAACTGTTTCCATCAAGTTTCTTCCACTTATCCAATTCAGGGTTGCAGAGGGGGTGGGGCCTATACTAGGCGTCATAATGTGAGAGGCGGGGTACAACTCGAGCACCTTCTAGCCTGTCACTATAACACAGAGACCACCATTCAGCTGATTCATTCGAAACCAGGACCTTCTTGCTGTGAGGCGACACTGCTGACCATCGCACCGCTGTTCCACCCTCATTCAGTTAGATTAAACTCAATTAAAAGGTCAACATTAAAAGAAATTACATATATTATTTGGACTATGATGGTACACGACATTAAAGTGAAACTAACTGAACTGGAACTAAACAGACTCTTGGAGCTGAAGGCTGTTCATGGTTACTGAACATTACTCCCGCTGCCTCTCTCGTTGTCTCTCCTATTTGTACTTTCATTTTTTCTCTTTACATCAGTTAACAGGTAGTGTAACGTAAGTGCTTGGGCCTCTACTGTGAAGTTGCTAATGGAGCAGTCATAGACTGCATATGAAAGATGGGCTTAACTTATGGCTCAGAAAACTGGGGCATTTCAAACTTCAGTTCCTTCTAACAGCCACTAAGGGTCATCTGTAGGTTTCATGAATAACTTCAGGTGCATGGAGCTTCTCACCACCTTCGATCTTTCGAATGAGTTTAAGGTCTCGAGGTCTTACTAAATGAAACATGTCCACATTATGGTCCACATTAGAGCGCAGAGAAGTGCACAAAAAGCATAGACATGTCTACTTTGTAAATAATAGTTCAATACCATATAAACAGGCAACAGACCTCGATTTTAACGTCAGATCTACCGGCACTGTGGTTTTAATAAGCTAGCGTGCTGGGGAGAAAGCGATCGGTGAAGTCACAGTGTCTACATCCATCTGTCACCTGAGCAAGTGACATTACTGTAATAACTATGGATATAGAAAATGACCCACATTATATAGAAAATAACCCACATCATGGGGCGATCGTGGCTCAAGAGTTGGGAGTTCGCCTTGTAATCGGAAGGTTGCCGGTTCGAGCCCCGGCTTGGACAGTCTCGGTCTTTGAGACACTTCACCCGTTGCCTACTGGTGGTGGTCAGAGGGCCCGGTGGCGCCAGTATCCGGCAGCCTCGCCTCTGTCAGTGCGCCCCAGGGTGGCTGTGGCTACAATGTAGCTGCCATCACCAGTGTGTGAATGGGTGGATGACTGGATGTGTAAAGTGCTTTCGGGTTCTTAGGGACTAATAAAGCGCTATACATTGATTTTTAACTTTTTTTTGCCAGCTGTAAAAACGACTGAACATTTAACAACTACAGTATTTCTCTTAAAAAACGTTCATTTTCAAACTTTGAGACTTTTTCAGGCTTTTTTTGACCTGCAGCAACCCTGTGCTGAGTACATATCATGATCTCAGAAATTATTTTATTACTTAAAATAAAGTAATGGATAATTTTCATTTTGAGCAGATGTGTGAACTTTTCATGTGATGTCATAATCAGTTTTAATCCAGGGAATATTTTGGTTTATAAGCAAATACCTGCAGAAAAAACAACCTCATTCTTATTTTGGAAAAGAAGACATCAAAGATATGGAACTTCCACAAAAATCTTTTCATACCTTCAGTCTGCCAAACTCACAGGCCAAATCTAGTGGTGTCTTCTTAGCCTTGTTCATGAAGCAGGGATTAGACTGATGCTGCAGCAACATCTCAGACTGAGAGCCAAGAAGAGGGAGAGAATGTAAAATTAGTGCAATCAACTAATATATTACGCACTCGTGGCCCAACTCGTGGCTCAAGAGTTGGGTGTTTGTCTTGTAATCGGAAGGTTGCCGGTTTGAGCCCCGGCTCGGACAGTCTCGGTTGTTGTGTCTTTGGGCGAGACACTTCACCTACTGGTAATGGACAGAGGGGCCGATGGCGCGATATGGCAGCCTCGCTTCTGTCAGTCTGCCCCAGGGCAGCTGTGGCTACAACTGTAGCCTCCACCAGTGTGTGAATGTGAGAGTGAATGAATAGTGGTATTGTAAAGCGCTTTGAGGGTCCCGAAAAGCGCTATATAAATGCAGTCCATTATTATTTTTACTTGCTTTCACATGTCAGTCTTCCCAACATGTTCATTAATGTGTGTGTGTGTGTGTGTGTGTTTGTCTGAACGAACATAAAACAGGTCGGGTGCAGCCTCGGTGTTCTCAAGAGGTCAGGCATGGGTAGGGGTTGTATGACGTAACAAGTTCTGTATGTGCACGGTATACGCAACTGTCATTTCAAACATTCCAGCAAGCACGTAGAAAGGAATATTCGTCGTTACTGCCTGCAGGCTCTTTAATGGTATGCATTAATGGTATTACTGCTATTGTTGCTGGACAATACCAGCTGAGGCACAAAGGGGATCGATTTCAGTGAAATGGGAGGACAGGTAAAACCTTGGAACTTTGCCTTTAGCCTCTGGTGTTTGTCTGCTTACTCACCACCTCATAGTGTCCGTACTGTGCAGAGAGATGCAACGGTATCTGTCCATCATTGGAAGGGGAGTTGACTGCAGCGCCGGCTCTCAGCAACAATAGAACAGAGTCAGCTTTACCCTGCCACGCTGCGTAGTGGAGGGGACGCATGCCTAAATGTGGAAATGAGAAAGGTAAGAAGAGGTTAGGAGGTAAGAATAAAAAAGCAATCGTTTTAAAATGTTATTAGATACAGGGACTGCTACTTAGGCATGACCTCTTAAAATGAAAAATTATTTTATTTCATAATAACTATCAGTAATACACATATACTAAGGCTGTCACTGTTATTTTTGTAGGCTCGCGCACCACCTCCCTCCACTTGAATTATCATCCAGATCATTATGCAATCATATCTTTTGACAAACTAAGGCATACATTTAATTGGAATATGCTTTTTATTGTAACTGTTCCTCACAAACACTTATTGAAATAATGATGATGATAAGAAAGTGGATTTACATTCTGTTTACTGGAGGAGTCGACATTAGAGGTTAAACACATGGAAAGAAGATCTGAAAAGTGAATTCTCAGCTAAAGGTTGGAAATTAGTCAGTGCTGCAGTTCATACTCAGATGTGGTTAATGTGTTAAAGTTAACTTCTAATGACAATATAACAGTAGTAAGTGTACAGAGGCTGGAGCAACAGTTTTTGTTTCACAGTACAGAAAGACTAAAGCTTTTTCATATTTGAGAAGATATTTTCATGTCCCATAAGATCCAGCACTATCTGTAATTAATGATTTGGTAGTATTATGCCATGTTGAATAAGGAGAGCAGTTTTATTGTTTGTTTGTCTTTCACTTCCTGTTGTTTTCTGGTTAGGTGAATTTGTTTGATTTTGTTTGTTTGTCTGATTAGGATATAGAGCTATTCTGTTTCCATGCACTGGCTGTCAATAATGCTTAAAAAAATCAGCAAATTCTATGTCCATAGGGAGCCCAAAGGAGGGTTGACGCCCCCTGCTGAGGCCAGTGGATACAACAAAACTGAAAAGCTGGCAGGACATGCTTCAAGAGCTCTACACACCTCTGGTTTCAGGAGCCAAGCTGCCAAATTCAACTGTATGTGTTCCACTTGGAGTCTGAGGATATCTACATTAGCACTGCAGCCACTTCAAAGTGAATCATATTTATTCATATGGGTCAAATTTATTTTCAGCTGAGAGTGTCAGAAAACTTGTGAAGAGGTTTCATGCTCAATTTAACCTCAACTGACTTCTTCATCATGAACATTTGGGATTTTTTTCCCCCCTAAATTGTGGGTTTGCGTGGTGACACTGGGTTAACCGGCAAAGCTGTTCTGCCATCATGATACCGTTTATGTCCTTGATATCCACCGTGGCCTGGGCCTCCAGCAGCAGAGACAGCAGCTCGATGGTTCCCGTTAGAGCTGCATGATGCAGGGCTGAGAAGCTGCGAGAGGAGATAAAGGAAAAACACGGAGACAAGACAGATCAAGAGTAGGGACAGGTGAGGGCATGAGAGAGTTAGAAATCATCCTGTTGCCTTTACAGTGAGACCTTTTGCAAAAAAAACAGTAAACTGATGTGTATGTGTGTGGTCACATCAAACCTGATCTAATTCTGATAAAGTGGGTGTGACGGTTTATGTGTGTGTATAATTTGAAAATGTGTGAGTGTGTTTGTTCATCACAGCTTCAGAGATAAAATCTAAGTGTTTGTCTCTGGGTGTCTGTCAGGTCACGATATAGATGACTAAGGGAGAAATTAAAGACATAAATTCTTTGGTGATGAGTTTTGCTTTTTCTGGGGGGACAGAAACACAGTGAACACTCCACAGTTGAAGCTGTGACACACTCGTCTGACATGGGGATTAAATATCTGCTTCATTCATGCTTTCAGGTGATTTGTCACAGCCTGATGGAGTCATTGCGAGACAAAACGTACGTAGTCACAACAGATAATTTTTTACCGATACCTCACATTAAGCAACAGGTTCATGCAGATCTGACACACAGCTTCCTGGCACACAAAGTGACCCACAGACTTTCATGTCAAAAGGTTGAACTTTACATCATTAAAAGGCAGAAAATGTCCAGGTTTCAAAACGTTCAGTTCAGAACAAATAGATGACCTATGTCCCATCTTCTATCCAAGATGTGTATTTAGAAACATCGATGTAAACTATTATTATAAACTATAATATATACATTCCTTTGATCCAGAGTTATTAGGTACAGTTAGCTTTAAAGAGGCCAGGTACACCAAAAAAAGAAAACAAGACGAAACTTGAGTTGTAAGGTCTTTTAGAGTTTAGACCAGACCCGAAGCTCCGACTGTATCTGCAGACTGTGAGATGGCGTATCTTATCACTCACATTATTCAGATGTCTCCTCAGCACACATATACAACCATTTATTCTTTCACATTCCTGTCTACTCATCTTGAGTCATCAGTTACGGTGACTTTCTACAAACACGTCTGAAAATGTCCTCCTGGGATAATTTTGACTTGGTGACAGCAGACGATTTGTTCACCTTCTGCACTCGTCTTGTCGCAGTCGTGCATGTTTGATTTCAGCACCCCTATTGTATGTCGCCTCCCACACACTGCACTGACCTTGCATGTAGACACACGCAGCGGGTCTAAGTCAACACAGAATCACATCACACGTAGACTGAGACTCAAACTGCAGTCTGGAAAGGGAGATTCTTTGCGTGTTTTAAGGCCTACTGAAATAAAACTACAAAAGTACATCTGAAACAGTAAACGTCTTATATAAAATGTGCATTCTTGAAGCATATCTACACAGGATGAACAGAAGAGCCAAACTGAATCAAAAGCGGTTACTTTATACCAAAAAATCTAAATAATAAAAGAGTACAATACTGACTCACAGCTGCCCTAATGGGAGCAGTTTATTTGTCTGCAAATGTATTCAAACAAGACTAAAACATACTGTATGTAACCAACCAACACTGGCTGATCACAGAAGTATGACCAGGCAACACGTGGACACAGTGGAGCACGGACATCATTTCATATTTTCATATTCTTTTTGCTTAAAGATGACATAAAAATAGGCCTTAAAAATATCTACACAGTGCAGTCAGGACAGTGGTGCAACAATGGCACCGCGTCTTCCAGCTCCATGAAAGCCAATTCTGAATGCTACATCATAAGAAGTTAGGCTAATGTTGGCACCATTGTCCTATCTATACTATTTGGAACACGGCTCATCAACTAGCAAAGATGCTTTATTTCTCTGCCTTCATAACTTCCTGCTGCCTCAGCCACACTAAAGGAAAAAAAGCTGGTAACCATCATGGGACCATGAAAAGTGATTGCATTTAAGTTTGGCTGTCTGGGATCACCTGTAACTAGTTACAACGATTAACTGGTCAGAGAGCATGCAGCACCCTCAACCCCTGGGACAGCAGTTTAGGTCACAAGGTGACTGCAAAGGTAACCTGTCTCCAAACTATCTGGGTTGGACAGCTTGCCAACACACTGCGATCAGTCACTGTGCCAAGGAGCAACTCGTCTGCTCCATCATTTATTTCTCCAAGTCGAGACACAATGAGTTACTAATGTTTGTGGCATTCAATTTTGTATAAATTACACTAAGTTTAACACAGAAAAGCACTCAGAAAACCTTATTGTGCATCTCATATGTGAGTAGATGCCGCTAAGTGTTTGTTAAAATTCAAGGGGAGATCAAATGTATCAAAACAAATGCATAATCCGCTGGATGGCTCAAATCTGTAAGTGCATTGCCAAAAGTTTTGGTTCTGTCTCTTACTCTTTACTCAACTCTCAATTCTCACTCAGAGTGTTTTGAGCCGAACTCCACATATTCCTTCTCTGTAATAATACTTAAAATGAAGATAAGATTTTTCATTGAAACAGAGCAGAACTGAGCTAAACAGAGCAAGTTGAAGAAGAGAGGAGGCAAATCCCAAAACACACACACACAATGATATAGTACACCTTGTTTTCCTTTCTTTTCCAGTGTTTTAGCCTTTTAGTTTCATTTATACACAGAGATCAGCACACAATGAAAGCACCTTTGTGTGTCTTTTCTCAGCAGTGCACACACACAAAGCAACATTCACATTTCTTTCCCTTCCCTTCCTCAATAGGTGCTAGTGCATAACAAATATCTCTTGCTGGAATAATGTCTGAATGTTAAATTAAAGATTAGCCAAATCAATATGGGCAATATTCCCTGTCCTATTCTTTCCTGTTCAGACACTCAACAGTAAATGCAACAAGACAAACGGTTTAATATATAGAATCATCCCTATAGTACTGTTTAGTGAGTTGTGCCACTTAACTTCAATAATTAACACCGACAGGTGTCCAACTTGGTAGATGACACAGGACGCAAACTAACATGTCACCCTATGTACTCTATATGTCCCTCTATAACATGTCACTCT
>NW_005187406.1:7863116-7869059 GCF_000239375.1 Pundamilia nyererei | reverse complement strand
TATGTCCCTCTATAACATGTCACTCTATGTACTCTATATGTCCCTCTATAACATGTCACTCTATGTACTCTATATGTCCCTCTATAACATGTCACCCTATGTACTCTATATGTCCCTCTATAACATGTCACTCTTCTTTCAGTATCCTGCTCTGTTTGCACACTATCTGTACGCTAAATTTAACAACTGTATTGTACTCTGCTCTGTAGCTATTGTCCATGATGTTAACATGTAAAAATTGTGTTTTCTGTTCTGTGTCCTGTTCTTTTTGTATATGCGTGTTTTTTTGCTGCTGATACAACCAAATTTGTGGGACAATTAAAGGATTATTCTATTCTATCTACTCTATTCTACCTCCAGCTTTTTTCTCTAATTTGTGAATATATGCATGAGACCTCCCCTCCAAAAAAACATGAAAATGAAAATAAATAAATAATAAATAAATAAATGTTTTGTGTCAATCAGCATCTCATACATGTCACCAATGACACATAGATTTCATGTTAATATGGAGGAATAGTAATAAAGCAACTCGTGCTCCACCTCAGTCTCAGTTCTCAGAGCAACACAGTCCCCGGCATTTTCAGAGTTCATCCTTATATCATAAACATATTCAGTTTTCCTCAGCCTCTTCTTATTGTTTTCATTTTTAGTTTGTCAGTATGCTGACAGTGGCAAGCCTGCCCCTGGCTCTGTACCGCACTGCAGCTGTGATGCAAACAGAAACAGTGAGCAACAGATTTGAGGTTTTTCACATTTAATTATGGTACTATTATAAACATATTGCATATAAGTGCCAACTTAACCCTATTCATTCATAAGCTGATACTCCATCTTAACACAGTTTTATTTCTGATTCATCGCCATCATGATGCACCAAAGTCACTTTGAAGGCAGCAACTGAATAGGAGCGGTCTCAGACCTGATGCAACCACTTCGACTGGATATGGTTGCAATAATGTTGCTCGGTGGTCTCCAGTCACTGTTTTCCGTAGAGTGTCTGTAGCCTTAAACTGCAGGAATAAAGGTAACATCTTCTATAAACCTCTGAAAGAAGTCAGAATGAATCTAAGTGAATATAAAGAATCATTTTACTCCAAGCTCTAACAGACATTATCGGAAAACAAAGAGTGAGGTAAAAACTGAAGGACACTCTGTCAGCACATGCGTGTGATTCTACTGTGAGTCATTCTGTGAAGACTGAACACAA
Source organism: Pundamilia nyererei (assembly GCF_000239375.1). Taxonomy (NCBI): domain Eukaryota; kingdom Metazoa; phylum Chordata; class Actinopteri; order Cichliformes; family Cichlidae; genus Pundamilia; species Pundamilia nyererei. Next base: position 7,867,849 of record NW_005187406.1, on the reverse strand, counting down.
TCTGCACATCAATCAAGAAACAATGACTCTTCCATTGCATTCCACTGACTCAGCTTCGTGTTCATCTCTCGCTGAGACGCACATAAACACGTACACACATGCACACCTCTTACCCATCTGAGTCTTGGTAGTTGATGTTGAGCCTCTTGGTAGAGCCCAGCAGCTCTGGAAAAAGACAGACATGGACAAAATGACAAGAGGGTCAAAAACAGGTCATTGCCGACATATTTGATTCTATTTGTTTTTATTCAGAGCGCTCTGCCAATCCCTCAAACCTGTGTGTGCCTTCAAAATGTTTCTCTTTCCTCTGCACTTCTCTCTGTCGTCACTCCCTTTATCAAACAACGTGACATCCCTGACAGGATGGAGAGCTTTCCTCGCCTCCCGTTGCCTCACCCTTCCCCATCTCACAGCGAGTCTGACACCCTCACAGCAACCAAATGATTCAACCTTGCAGAAATGTATGATTTACCCTCATTTACATCGGCATCTTATCACAGCTCTTTAAAATTGAGAGTGACAGCTTAAAAAACTCGAGCATGCACGGATAAAAGATATACTTGGTGCAAATATATCAGTTCAGTCTTCCTAACTGACTACAGGTTGTTGTTGTTTTGTTCCCCACTCTCCTCGGAAGAGACAGTGCTTCTTATTCCATGTCTCACTCATTCATTCAGCACTCCAAGACAGACTACACTGCAATGATCTTTTGTCTTGCAATCATCCTGACTCACAACAACTGAGGTGAACTCAAATTGAAGAGTAGTTGCCAACAAACAGGTTTAGCGGTTATGAAATAAATACATTTTATTCAGGAACCTTTAAAAAGTTTGATAAAATATCAAAGTCAGACCTTTCAGTGTGACAGAACTAAATCTTGTACGTGCATATTTCTCTTTTCTTTAACTATCCAACTCACATCTTACATCATCCCAATGCTTCACTCCACCCTTAATGCCACATTTTAACTAATACCAAACTACACTCCGATAGCAAATATAATCCATCTTCAGCATCTAAAAAGAAATGAAAATGCTCCTCACATAGCTCTATTGTTTCTCATCCTACAGCAGAGACTGGCAAAGTAAAGGCTCCACTGTCTACCAAGGACCCACACAGGAACCAGATTACCAGGCCCTCTAAATCAGCACCATTCATCTGAGTCAATTCCTTTCATTGTGTTTTCCCACACAGGTGTGGAAAATCACATGTGACTGTGTGTGTGTGTCTGTAGAGGTGTGCAGAAGTGTGGAAAACTTGTTGCACTTGTAGAAACACTGCCAGCATCAACTCAACAGTCCACTGTTTCTACAGCTATGATTACAGCTGACATGTTGATCATTGCAAACTGTGACATCCACCTTTGCTGCAACCATTTTTATTAGTGCTTGAGCCAAATAGCAGACTGCAGGCGGGTGGATAACAGGTTTCATCGCTTTAAAAAATGACCGCATTGTTGATGAACACGGTATAGATTAGGGATGTGTGCGACAACACAATTAATCGTTGTTATCACTATTTGGTACCAGTCGTTTAGTGTAACTGTTAACATTTTAATTGTGATTAATGGTTTCGAATGCCTTTGTCTGAGTTTTTGACATTGTCCTATTCAAGGTTCACAAATGTAACTCAGTGTCTGAGTGTTTCTTAGTTTTACACGAGCTGGTTAGCCTCATTTTTTTTTCCTCATGCAGTCGACTAAGAAATTAGTTGCCAGGAACATCCCCAGGTCTAAAAACTGAACCCAAGGAAGTGTCTTAAACCTGCATTTTTTTTAGGGGGGGGCTCAGGGGGTGACATCTATGTATGCAAAAAGATTATCTATAAGATGGTTCGACAAAGGTCTACATGAGAAAAAGCATTTGGACTTGCCCTCAAAATTCTTTAACTTTTTGGTAGGCCACTGTTCACCACTGTTACAAGGTTTCTCCATTTGTGGATAATGGCTTTTATCGTGGTTCGCTGGAGTCTGGCCACTGCTACCCCTCAGTCTCCTATGGATCAATGATTAAATGTTATTTCTGTCTTTCTTTCTGATATATTGATTTTCCAGTCCACAAAAGTCATCAAGAGAAAATGACTTGGATTTAGATTTTTAAAGTGACACGATCCTGTAATGACTCGTGTGTAAAACTTAAGTTCGTTAATGATCCAATTTAACCTTTACAGACTTATGCGGGTCAATTTGGGTAACTTCTAGGAAACTTCAGTGAATTCAGTGGATAAATTAGAAATTCTCACTTCATGTGAGGAAATCAGTAAGAGTGTTTGAACACTTGTGCATAGAGAATAAATACAGTCATGCCTAACGCTGCTGTGTTCATTTTACTGCAGTTCCAGGCCTTTTGTAGAGCTGATGTTGCTGAAGACATACATAAAAACAAGAGTCCAAAGACACAAAAAGGCAGATTGATAATTAGACAGAGGGGCTGGGCTCAGTGCCAAAGCGGGGTCTGAGATGTCCCAGCCACCAGGAAAGAACAGAGCCTTTCAGGAGTTCTAGTTACAACATGAGTTGGAATTCCTAACATAGCACGCCCACCATGAAATCCTACATGTTAGCTCTCTATGAACTGTGGCCTCCCGACTTTTCTGCCCTAGCTCTTTATCTCTTTGCACAAAAGCAGCAAGGGCCTCCTTTTCACATAAGCATACATCCAATTAGCAGCATCTTGACTCAACGTCATTCCTAAGAGTTGGTAACAAGGGATGTAGTAAATCTCTAATATTGTGTTTTCTTGCAGAGATGGAGAAATGACGGGGTCTGCTCTCCTCTGAAAGCTGATGTGTATAGACCAAATGAAAAGATTAAACACTAAGATATGAGACGATGTTGATGTGAACACCCTCTGCCAGAACAAAGAGCCAAAAAAAACCCCCAACCCACAGTGCTGTGTTTTGATAGCATCACCAGATGCATTAGCAGTTTGCAAAACTACTGTTACTCAAGCATCCCGGACAGAAAAAACGGATCTCGACTCTGATGTGGAGAGAATGCAGATGAAGGAAGAGGAACAATCAGAAGAGATGAGATGAGCAGGAGGAGAAATGAGTTTCAGGTAATATGAGGGGGAAGTTTCTTTTTAGTGTATATGTATGTGTGAGGTGAAAGAAAACATGTAAATGAGTTGTGGAAAGTCTTGCTGCAAGATCAGACGAGTACGGCTGTGAACCCTCTTTATGTTGGGAAAAACCGGCTGGAAAATATAAATTAAAAAGAAAGAGCAGAAAAAAAGCTGGCCTGCTTATTTTTGTCTCCTTCAACAAGACTGGAGCTGACAGAGATCCGTGTTGGTTTAGTTTGTACAGCTGCAAAACTCTGTTTAAAATGGCTTTGATCATCATCTACTTGCGTAAAAAATAAATGCATAAAGCCAAAATACACACTTGTGTATAAAGGCCTACTGTTTATCTCTGTCTCTATGCTGGCAAGAGATAACTCGTTGATGGCAACAACCAGAACCTTCATTTAAAAAAATTACTAAAATGCTGCAGTTTTCCTCCAGGTCCCAAGAGTGTGTCATTATACACTACACTGTCTATGAGCTACACACATTAGCCATATAAAAGATGGAAGCAGATACCATGAAGTCATCCACTGATTTCTTAAATCCCATTTTGAAGCCTTGATATTAGCATTTTCACCATCTCTGCTCCATAAAACTAGACTTGAGGAAGCAGCGCGTCTGACTGCAAAACCGCAAGCTCACTGCGTAAAGACTTGTGATCGAAAAATAATTATTCATTGAGCCAATGAAACACAGTATGACCAAGACTTCTAAAACAGACAATTTTGTAGTCAATATGACCCACAAGCATGACAAATCCCATAAACTCAATAGGAAAGAGTACATTTGTATTGCCAAATGGTGGCCTTCAGATAGAGTAAAGATTTGAGGGATGTTCGCATTGGCTTAATTCTTCTCACTTGGAAATAACATCATGTTTTATGCTGTTTATTGCCATTTTGTACACTGTACAAGAAAATAGCAAGTACTGCTACCTAACTAATTAGTTTTTCTTCATTTTTACATTTTAAGCAAGCAGCAGCAAGTACTAAGGTGCAACTCTGCAATGTAATATGTCAGATAGCCAATTATGTAAGTGTCTGTATTTTCAGTATGATATCAGAAAGACAGAAAAGTATTTTAAATGCCCTTTGACAAAAACATTAATCCCAGTGTTTACTTGCAAGCTAGTCTCTTTGGAATGTCATTATAGTTTTCGCTCTATATCTGGAAAACAGTCCATGGACTTATCCCACAGAATATGCAAACCCAATTACACCCTAACCGACTTCTCATTTACAACAGCAGAGAAGGACACTTGATTTAGGAGTTGTGGGCTGGGACAACCGCCCCCACCATGGGTTGTGGTAAAGACCTCATCAAGGGAAACACTTATCTGAGGAGCACATCCATCTAAGTGCACTGATTACTGAGAGAGTAAATACAGTCCCTCAAACCAAACCACCAAGGGAGAGCAGAGACTAACCCTGCTTTACTCTGGCTCCATAATGTATGTATGCATAAAGGCAAAAAAGCTGAAAAAAGCTTTATTTTTTGACACAACAGTGACAAAATATGATGCAGTACTGCAACTTAAACCACCCAAAAGTACAGTCATTCAAATAAACTCATCTTTAAACACTTGTACTTTTCATAGATGAGGAACTTGCATATTTTTACTTGAATTGAATTCCTGGCGGCGCAGTTTCTCTTCTAGACTGTTCC
>NW_005187406.1:7851111-7863096 GCF_000239375.1 Pundamilia nyererei | reverse complement strand
TTAAACACTTGTACTTTTCATAGATGAGGAACTTGCATATTTTTACTTGAATTGAATTCCTGGCGGCGCAGTTTCTCTTCTAGACTGTTCCCCTACTATTGCTGGGATAAATACACTTACCAGTTACACACCAGAGGATCGCTGTAGTAAAATGATCCTATCAGCAAGTGGAAAAGTTGAATCTTTCTGCCATATTGTTCAAAACTCTTTCCAAAGTTATTACTAGTTTCACCTCAGATTTTACTAAATATCCTCATTCAGCTTGACATTTCATTCAATTTGAAACTTCAAATTTGGAATTGACCAAAGTGTCACTGTGTGTCCATTTAATATGCCTCAGAGAACAGCAGCTTGTCAGGTGTAATAAGGTATAATCCTGCAAAGGCACAGCTCCACAGCCCAGCATGTAATGCATATTAATGCAGCTGGCTGAGCAGAGGAATATACATCTGCCTGCACAGACAAACAAGCCCTACAGCAAGAGCACCATGTGTCTTTAAATACATAACTGAGTGGCAGCCAAATGGGGTTTCCTAGCAGACTAACACCTGCAACAGAACACCTTTTGTTTTACCCCCAGTTGTGCAGGGACGCAATGTAGCACATGAGCTGTGAATGAAAATGAGAACTGCATGTTCAAGTGAGTTGCAGAGCTTCCTAAAACTACTCATTAAAGACAGGACCGTAAACAGCACACGGCACACACCCCAGGGCATGCACATACACCAAACTTGCAAAGTGACACACTTTGGCTTCATCAATTCTTTATCAATTGCTCCAGCGCTGTATCGCTTGCTATAAGAATAAGCGCTTGAACTGGGTCTTGAGAAAAACCCTTAATATCAAAACAGCTCCGGGCTGCATTATCCAATAAATTTGCTCCATTGTTAAAAATGAAGAAAGTAATCTCCCATGGTGCTGCTGGCAACTAGGTCAGACACACTCAATATTCTCTGCCAATAAGCCAGTATGGAAATGAAACAGATCTGTTGTGCAGCGTGCACATGAACCAGTGTGAATGTACACAGGAGACATGCGCACAGCTGTACATTTCATATTACATAACATGTCAACCTTGCACCCTAGCAACTAAACACTTTACATACCATTCAAATCATGTTTACCCAAGTCACTTTGCTGCCCCTCCTTCATTTTTCATGCATTCTTCCACAATTATAAGACCTGAAGCTCTGTTAGACTGTTTTAAAAATAACAAAAATATTGGTCTTGGAGGAATGATTACTTCCTGGGTGCACTTTGGTAGTACTTTTGTATTCTCTAGTGAATCACCATACTCTGAGATCAGGTTTTAAGGTTTGAATTACCTCTGAATGACAAAACGTCATCTTGTTTTGAACCAAACACAGTGAATTTCTTGTTCACTTGTGAGAAGCACATAAGTAAACACTAGCATTACGAGTACATTGTGTACCTATCTGCTTGGGTGGAATAGAAAAAACCCATAATCAGTACCTATGCTTTGAAAGAGGCTATAATTTTTGTGAAAATGAACCTGATAGCTATACAAATATATCCAGCACAATACGCTTTAAATGTAACTTTAAAGGAATTGATCCAATACACAGGCGATGGACAAGTGTGCTCTCAGACATACATAACTGCTGTATGTGGTTAGGTGTGTGTCCCCCACATGGCTTGTGGCAAACTGCAAACGGGACTTCTTATGGTTTTCTGTTAACAATGGCTTTCTTCTTGCCACTCTTCCATAAAGGCCAACTTTGTGCAGTGCACGACTGATAGTTGTCCTATGGACAGATTCCCCCACCTGAGCTGTAGATCTCTGCAGCTCGTCCAGAGTCACCATGGGCCTCTTGGCTGCATTTCTGATCAGCGCTCTCCTTGTTCGGCCTGTGAGTTTAGGTGGACGGCCTTGTCTTGGTAGGTTTACAGTTGTGCCATACTCCTTCCATTTCTGAAAGATCGCTTGAACAGTGCTCCGTGGGATGTTCAAGGCTTGGGAAATCTTTTTGTAGCCTAAGCCTGCTTTAAATTTCTCAATAGCTTTATCCCCTGACCTGTCTGGTGTGTTCTTTGGACTTCATGGTGTTGTTGCTCCCAATATTCTCTTAGACAACCTCTGAGGCCGTCACAGGGCAGTTATGGAGCTGTTTTGCAAAGAAGAATGGGCAAGGATTTCAGTCTCTAGATGTGCAAAGCTGGTAGAGACAGACCCTAAAAGACTGGCAGCTGTAACTGCAGCAAAAGGTGGTTCTACAAAGTACTGACTCAGGGGGCTGAATAATTACGCACACCCCACTTTGCAGTTATTTATTTGTAAAAAATGTTTGGAATCATGTATGGTTTTCGTTCCACTTCTCACGTGTGCACCACTTTGTGTTGGTCTTTCACGTGGAATTCCAATAAAATTGATTCATGTTTGTGGCTGTAATGTGACAAAATGTGGAAAAGCTCAAGGGGCCGAATACTTTTGCAAGCCACTGTAGTAATCTCTGGATTGTAGGGGGAAATTGTTCCTTGGACATGCTAAAAGGATGCAGGAGCAGTGGCTTAATTTCAGTTAAAATAGGTCAGTGGACATTCTTGCTCCTTGTGCTATGGTTTGGGTTCAGTTAGCAACCCTATATAAGGTATATGATATTTCATTTCCATGAAGTACCATAATTTAGCCACTAATACAGAATGCTAATACATTACACCTCTCTAAATTATCAGTCTGGTTACACAAACACATCACGGCAATCACAGATTATTTTCTCTCTTATGAAAGCAACGATTGCAACCGGCCTCCCATATCAATGGCGCAGCCACGACTAGAAGGATTTTACAAAGCAACATTATTTAAGTAATGTAATCTTGTTTACATAGGATAAATCTGCTTCCTAGTAAGGTTGACCTTCCGGATATGTTGCTCTGACAGCCAATCCAACAACTGTTTCAAAGTAGCAAGAAGCTGTGATCACACCGACAATTTAATCCAGCTAAAACGTTAATCCACAAATGGAGAACAGATATACCACTGAAGAGGCAAAGGAAGAGCCACATACCAGGATTGAAACACCTCTTATTAACAAAAAACATTATGATAGATCGACTAAGGAGACATTCCTTTCTCTTTCTTTTGTCTTCACTGAGCGGCGAGGCAGTCATTCCAAATACTAGAGGAAATATGAGACCGGTCACCAAAAGTTCACCAGCCTGGAAAACTTTTGTGTATTGCTTGCACAACTTGCGCTGGCTCATAACCTCATAATCAGCTGTTTGATGATGTGGAGTTGTCTAAGGAGTCTGCTGTGTGCACCCGTTTTTGCAAATCGTATTTATTTTGCTCTATATTTGGTTTATTTCATTTGTACTTGGGTTACAGCCTCGAAGGTAACTTACCTGGGTCATTTGTTGTGTATTTACTGTTATCAAGCAAAGACACAAAGTACAGTTTTGAATGACTCATCTTCCACCAGCTGTTTGCTCACTCCACTTTCAAAATCGTGCCAGCAGCACAGCCTTGAGGCTTTTTCCAATCCAGCTGCTGAGGTGTAAAAAACAAAAATCAATTGACCATGAGCTACTGACCCCCTCCACTAAGTTAACTATCAAATGATTATTGAACTTGCAGCTACAGCTACATGAAGCCCGACTCTACTACACAGATGGAAAAGCTGTAATATTTCTTTCTAGCTTAAGAAGAGAGTTCAGTTTGTCCTCTCTGCAAATTAGGCATAAGATCCCAAACTCTTCTTTTAGGACACAAACCAGGACAGAAGCTACAACACCACGGACTGCTCTAATCAAACAAAACGTAACAGCCATGACACAAACCCCATCATCCATACTAATTAACTGACATTTTATTTGCTTTGATATTAATCAATATATCAAATAAGCGCAGAAGGCATGGGAAAATTACTATTTCATATGACCTGAATTGCATTTGCAAGCTTAGAGGTAACCTGACTAAAACACAAATGTATCTAAGCTACAATGTGACGCTCACGTTACTATCTCTGCTTCGAGTGCCTATGTAAATATCTTTAAAACAGTTATCAGCATTATTATTATAAAGAAGCGAATCATCTCCACATTCAACTATAGGCAAATATAGAAACAACGTGGGGAAAAGAGTTTTTGACAGCCACTCAAAGCATTTAAGGCACTGGAATAAAGGGATAAAGTTCTAATAATGTTACACTTTAAGTCTCACATTGTAGAAACCTCACATCCTTCTGCATCCTTGTTGGGCTGTTGAGAATCCAGAATTTGAAAAACAACTAAAATGAAAACCTAAAAACATCAGATCCGCTTGTTCTTTCCATGTCACAGATGCCTAACATAGACACACTGATCTGTTCATCCAAGACACTGTTATCCTGTTATCCTGGCAGTTCTTCTTACAATGAACAGAGTACAAAGTCAGCACAGGATGGGATTTTTATTTGCATTCAAATCAGCAGAAGAGACATGAAGAGTTGCAAATGATAAAATGTAAATGAATGTGTTAAAAAGAGAAAAGAATGAGAAAACTGAGAGGATCAAAGCAACATGAACAGCGTCTCCTGCTGATGCTCATTAGCTACAAGATGCATTTGGAAAGTATGCTCCTCGTCCATACACGTTCCAGTAAATAAACACTGAAACACCTCCATGTCAGACAATCACATGTCCTTGTCTATACAAGCACGCAAGTAATTCCACAAAGTCAAACTACGCTGCCTACAGATACAGATTTGTTCTCTTTCATTGCATCACAGATTCATATCCAAACACAAGAAAACTGTTCCAGGGCATGTGGAGGCAGCGACACCGTAGCCACAATCTGAATGCCACAATCATTCACCTGCCTGACTGGCAGCTTGTTCTTTTTAGCAAGAAATACATAATAGACCTGAAGATAGCCCTGAAGATGAGTTCCAATTCCAACTATGTGTTGCCTGGAGCATGTAATAAAAGCCTAGTTGTGCTAGATTAAGTGGTGCTGTCTATTGGAACCACACACATGCTACTTAATTACTTTAGTAATTAAATAGCAATCCTAGACAGGCTATCCCATCTGTCAGGGAAGGAAAGGGGTCAGGATTAATGTGTGTAGAAGAGTAGGTGAACTCCAGAGCTTGTCACACACTACTTGGCTGCCACCCAGCTGTCTGGGTAATAAAGTAGAAGACTGATTAGCCCAGTTAGCCGGTTAGCTAATGGGCTAACTACAGCACCCTGCTGCTGAAGACTCAAAACTAATGAGACGGGACAAAAGTTAAAGAAGTGAAATTCATTCATGTGCTACTACTGGATACTCAAGAACACAGCACACATGTGGCAGTCTGCACAAAGACACTTAATTGCATGCAGACACAGACACTTAGATTCGTTCAAGTCTAACAGACTTCTAATCTGACATTTAGCCAGATGGGTTATCCCTAAATCAAGGTACAGGGATGAGGGAAGTGTAAGTGGGGGTTGTTTTTAGAAAAGACAAGCTGAAACCAAGACTTTTATAGCTAAGCATTAGGTTTGGATTCTTCTGACTTAACTTTGGCATGCTAGAGACATTTCTTGACATACACACTACACTTCTTTACAATACCTCTAGCAGGAATTATTACATAAAGGTTGTTTGAGCAGGTTTTTGCATAGATCTTAGTTGTAGCTATGGAAATTATTGTTCATCTTAAAATAGATCTAACTCTATAAGGGTTGTAGCAATGCTAGAGTTTCCAACTTGATGCCGAAACCCAGGAAATACTCGATATTCATTAGCATTTTTAAGGAAAATTCTGACACCATCCTTGTCATTTTTTGAAAAAGTTACATTTTTAATTTTCATCTAATTTAAGACTACATTTTAGAAAGATAGGACTCCGGAGAACAGCAAGTGAGAACGTCTGTAGTGACTGAAAACCCCTCTCTGCTAACTGGACAAATGGAAACCTGTTCACCTGTGTCCAACTCCAGGCCTCAAGGGCCAGTGTCCTGCAGGTTTTAGATGTGTCGTTGATCCAAAACAGCTGGTTTAAATGGTTAAATGAGCTCCTCAATATGTTTTGAAGTTCTGCAGAGGCCTGGTAATGTCTAACCATCTGATTCAGGTGTGTTGACCCAAGGTGAGATCTAAAACCTGCAGGACACCGGCCTTTGAGGCCTGGATTTGATGTGTACACCCTGCGTACACAGATGAACAAATTTCTGGTACCATAAATTACACTTCAGTTTGCAGCCCTTCCCATCTTCAACCCTGCTCCTGAACGACTAACATTTAACTATGAACTAACTTCTGATAACTGTGTTGTGCAAATTATTATCTAATCCTACGTTCACTTTTGGTAGCCTTTAGTATTTAGAGTTTTTTGACTGGTGTTTTAGGTATTTTCACACCTAACCTTTGCAGTTAAATATTGTAGTTAAATGTTAGGGTTAGATTGATCTGTACATCTGTAGGTTTAACTTTGTATGTAAAGAGCCAGGTTGACTGTAAACCAGCCCAGAACAAAAAAGAAAACATGTCAAAATGAGATGCAATACTACCAACAGACCTTAAAATAAGACCACAGTATTGACACAATACTTAATGAGACTATACTGTAGGTTTGCTGTGTGATGTGAAAGATGTGAAATCCCCGCATTTGTTTAGAAAACTAGTGTTTAGAAATTATATAGTTTTGTAGAAAGGTCATTAATGATTAATCAGTAGGAAGCCTGGTATGAAGTGTGAACTTCTTTTTGTAGTATGAGCAGAATTTTTGAGCAAGCACCCAATCAGAAAGCCCAATTTCTTGCAATAAATTTCACTGTGCTTTTCCGCAGCAGAGAAACAAGTGGTCTCGTTAGCAGCCATAAAAATCTTACAAATCTTACAAATCTCAGTGGAGCGCACATAACTCACAAAATGTCACTGTTTTTATAGTTTTGTGTTAAAAAGTAGTTTGTGCAAAGTGGCAAACTTTCTATACTTCCACCTTCTAAAACATCAAGAATCACAACTTTCTTTAAAATGTAGTTTGTGCAATATTGTCTGATCTTATTTAGAGTACACTGAAAAAGATTAGATCATTTTTCAATAGCTTTTCAGCAATGTAGCTCACAAGCTATTTCTCAGCTTACCTTGACTTGTGCTCTAATACGCTAATATGCTTAAAACAGCTGATGTGTAGACAATATTTTTTGATTGATATTTATTTCCACCTTTTGTTACATGGAATTGTTTTAATAAAATAAAAAGTGACATGTTTAAAAGTCTTTTAGTGTTTCATCAAATTGATTCTGAACATTTAGCCCATGAAAAAGAAAAGCGACTCATCAAATAAACACAGACCTCCAAAGAAGTCAACGTACACATTAAGGCAAGCCTTTTATACCACAAATAATAATAATCACAAATATTATTATTTTGGTCAACTCTTATCTTAGCTATGTGTTAACACTGTTAAAACTTAACGAACTTCATGTAATTTTTTGAACATCAGTCTTTTTACAATGGAATTCTTTCAACTTTAAATAACTGAAACACACAAAAAAACAGCTAACCCCACTAACCCACAGCCCCCATTATGGGTGAAGACGGCCCAGTTAGCAGCCTTGGGAGAGCTGACCGCAAACTGTTACACACTGCACAGAGAGGACCATGTCAGAGAACCTCTGTGATCATGAGCAAGTGCAATTAAATTTTACTTTTTCTACATAGATCTTGTTGACCGAAGGCTCTTTAAACATCTTGGCTTGAGCTGAACAAGTCGGAACCATGCTGTTGGACAAACTCAATTTTACACCAATGATCTTTTTTTTCATTATTATGTATAAGGTCTAAATCTATATTAATGTACCCGTGACAGGTCTATACCAATATAGTCAGTGTGTGGAGATTTTTGACCACATGCCTGCCAAAGAACAATCCACCCAACCTCACCTTGGTGATAAATATATATATATTCTAGGGTAAATATATAAATATAGGTTTCACTCTAAGATATAATGGTGGTATAATTTATTGCTGATATTTGGAGATTATTAGCTAAACTAGGGCTGGTCAATTAATCAAAAATGAGTGAAAAACAACCTCTAATTAACATAATCCTGCAACTTGCAGACTTTTTTTGGCATAATATCTGTTGGGTGAGCTATCAGTATATTATATACACATCTAAAAGTGCATGCAATAGCACAGTATACTCTTTTGCCTTTGTGTTGCTGCTCTTTGCCCATCTATAACCTTGTATTTAGTACTTGTGACAAAAGGGTGGGCTGGACCAAGGGTCAAGATAAAAGCAAGCATGTGTTACAATGAAAGACATTATAATCATGAAGGCCTGTGAAAAACCTCTAGTAATAATTTCCAGGGTGAGGCAAACAACACCCACATAAAATGACTTTACGGGTCAAGCTGTGAATCTGAGTTGCTACCCACAGCCTACAGCCTTCTGTGTATCTATATACACTTTGCTTGCAACAGCTAAGCAAAAAGAAAACGGCTGTGGTGATTCCAGCTAAATTGACTGAGCACCTAACCTGAAGTCAGCAGATGGCTGATCGAGAGAAGAAACCTCCCTTCTCAGCTCATCATCCATCAAGACAGCCACAGTGCCATCGCTAATCCCCTTCAGGACAAGCCCTCACTGGCAGAGGTCCCTAAACCCAGCACTGAGAGAGATAACGCTGAGAGTAATGCTCATATTCAGACTTTTAACATATCTGACAAATGTTTTGAGATGAATCTTTGAATTTAAAAAAATTGAATCTAGTTAAACCACTGACTGCACCCACTAATAAACAGTTATATCAGCAGCTGAGGCTGAGAGGCTGGGACACACAGCTCACAGAGGCAATAAAGCTATTATAATATCCTTAGCAGCAGATTACTGTAATTTGTTTCAAAACAGCACTGCTTTTCAGTCGCAACTTACTTAAAAGACATGATGCTTGTTTTGAGCTTCAGTGTTATTTGCACCAGGTCATTATTACCTCGTATGTGTATCGCTAACTAACTCTGAAAAGATATGTAAACAGAACAGCTTTAAAGCAGGATTCAGGTTTCAGCGAGGTCTGTGTGGAGGGCGGGGTGTAACAGCATCACAATATGAAAAACTCCTCACTCAAACTGTTTGGTCAACTAGCTGTCAGCTTCAAAGTGATGCACGACAAGCAAATTAATTCCAGTGTAGGCACAGCTTAAGTTGTACCTGTGTGCCCATTTTGGTCGCCAAACTCCTAAAGAATAACCAAAAGGAGAGAAGAGGAGACATCCTCCTGCACTGTTACAAACTAAGCACTTATATCTTTGCTGAAAAGCAGACAGTTTATCCATTCTCCCTGTTTTGTCTTTCACTGTATGTCAGGTGCTGTTGCGTTAGTTTGTGTACAAGCTGAGGCTCGTTTGATCTGTGCAAAGGGGAAAAAAATTACACTTGTTGCATCTTAGTTGTGGTCCATTATTTTAAAACTGTAGTGTTTAGTCCCTTTGCTTTTAGATAGAAATCTGACTCCATTGAGGCGCCAGAGCTCATCACACCCACCCATCTGTGTTTCTACCAGATGTATCACAGTGTGTTTTGGAACAATCCCATGATCAGTTCTCTGCTTTGCATCCATTTCTTTTACAAAAGCATTTTTAGGCTGCAGGGAGAAGTAAAGGTGAGACACAGGAACAGCACAGCTCCTACTGTGTCTTACAGTCAGATGAAGGATGGAAAATAACAGTCTAAATGTAAAGTAAAAATGTCCAACTATATCTCAGAATTGCTACATTTGGTAAAAACAATAATCTCATAATTTTAGAGGGAATTAATATGATTGTCAAAAAGATCACATTGTACCCAGTATTTACTGTATTTTTTAAATGTTTCAAATGTTTAAAAAGGGAAAACAAGGAACGCCATAAAACACCATAAATGATAAAATGATAATGATGATAATAATAATGAAGACATCCAACCACCTCTGGCCAGGTTACCATAATAAATCCAACTTTAGCCTTGATAAGGTATATTTTGCTGCTGCAGACAAGTATAGAAGATGGAGAGAAGGACTTCCAACAAACTGCACCACAAAAGTCTATATTAGAGCATTAATATGATGGAGAGGAATATCTATTATACTGCATTAGGTATGCAGTGTGACGAATTTCACCAATGGTAAATGAACAAGTTCCTTTATAGTGCCTTTCTACTCTATCTGAGCAATCAAAGCGCTTTACACAACTTGCCTCATACATCCATTCGCACAAGCACTTTTCTCTACGCTCTTCTATCTAACATTCACACACATTCATACTCAGATGGATGCATCAGAGAGCAACTTGGGGTTATTATCTTGCCCACAGATATTTGCCATGCAGACTGGAGCAGACAGGGATCGAACCACCAACCAGTTTGTAGGTGACCTGCTCTGCCACCTTAGCTTCAGCCACCCAAGCAATTGTCAAACTTTTTGAAACTTGAATTCCAGCAGAAATGACCATTTTAATAAGGTTTATAGCAATATGTTTAAGTATTTTAGCATGAAACCTGAGTGCCTCTGATGATCCCCTGATTTACTATCCAGCACCAATGGCAACTATCTAATCTAGTATTATCACAGGGAGTTTCAAAGCAGGTCACTAAGAATTCAGATTGATTTGTTCATATCGATAAGCAGTTGTGTAAATGTTAGCTAATTCAGGTCAACATCAGAGAGCTCCCTGCTGCTCCAGGGATCTGCGTAGCTGCTGTCAGACAGTGGAGGCTCTGACAAAAAACAAACAACTCCATCACTGATATTAAATTGTGAGTCCTGATCCCAGCAAACACAATTTTCAGTCCACTGGTGCAACAGATACACACTTTGTTGAACAGCAATATCACACTCGTGCTCTTGTTGTGCTGGTGGAAAGCATAAAAGTGTGCAAATTCTCCCATCAGGTCTAGTACAGCCTGAAGTTTTACTTAGCACACAAGCAAATGAGTAATGAGAGTATTTTTTTTTCACTACACAAAACCAGAGGATATGCTGCAAAGAATACACAACACTAACACATTTGTAAAACCTAAATGTGCTTAAAAAACATATACCAAATTAAATATTGCACATTAAAACATACTGTTAACATGGATATAAAAAGGTAATTAATTTGATCAATTTAATTCTACTTTTTACATACTCAGATTTACACCTCTGTTAATATACATATTTCTATGCATTCATACATTTGTTTGTCTTCTTTATATATTTTTGTGTCCTTATATAGAGTAGATTGCTTGTTGAACACTTGTTCAGTATTTTAGCTAACACTTTACATATGTACAACTTCAGTTTGAAATTTGTAACTGCACATGTAGTTTAACGTGGAGTTTCTAAAAATTACATGAATACTTTCTTTCTCTGATGTCAGTTTAAATGCTGGATTGCTTTCACCTTTTTTTAAATACAAGAAATGAAAGAGTTGCCTCGACATGGACTGCCACATTCAGTCAAAGGAGTGTGCTGTTGCTTTATTGCTGCTGTTGTCTTTAAAATATTAATAGAGATGTTGCTGACAAAAGCTGTCCCGCTGTTTGCATCTTTTTGCTTTCACTCTCTGTGAACCCTCGCTCTCCCCTCCTCTCTAAATTAACCCCATGTTCATCTCATCAATGCAGGCAACTTGAGCAACTTTGCAACTTTCACCTAATTTTGCAACTTTTCAAACCCCTTTCGCTAAAAAAAAACCATCTACTATTTTCAATCATCCCCCACGAGCACATGGTCGTTTTTAATGCCGGCAAACATCAATCGGCAGCTGAGTTGAAAGGGCACTTGAATTTTTCTCGGGGTGGTATTTATACACATATATATAGCATCTACAGATGGCATCACAGAATTTAACCATATACTAAATTGTCATAGAAATTTGCAGTTAAAATAAGTTAATTGCAGTTCATTTAAATGCATCTGGACTCCCCAGGAACCTACGCCAGGATCCTGTTTGTGGACTTCAGCTCTGCCTTCAACACCATCCTTCCAGACCATCTCCGAGACAAGCTTTCCCAGATGAATGTGCCTGATCCC
>NW_005187406.1:7838112-7850027 GCF_000239375.1 Pundamilia nyererei | reverse complement strand
TTTCATGTCTATTTAATCGCAATTTATGACACTATGTTTGCACTGAAGCACCGCAGCAATTTCCTAATGTTGTAAACCTGCTCAACATTTGGCAATAAACTGATTCTGATTCTGATTCTGATTCTGAACTGATTTCAGCATTGCAGGGTAGCTGCTTTGAAATGACTGGTTAACAGTTTAGCCTACATGGGCTGCTTGTATGTAACCATTTCATACTTCATAGCAAAAACAGAAAAATGTAAATGAACATCCACGGTTTTGTATTTTGCTCCAAAGCTGCATTTTGATAACAGATGCAGCACTTGCTACAGGCCACCCTCGCTGGTCGTTTAGAAAACAGCAGAGAACATTACTCATTCACTTTCCCCTGCTGCACTGCCTCAGCCAGTCTAACAGTCGCTGGTTTTTCATGAACAGAAATACACACCAGCACAAAGACAGACAATATCACTTTTAATATTCTCTACAAAGCAATGCTCGCTGCCTGTGTAGTGTGCAAAGTGTATAACAGGCTTTTTCCTGACAGCCACAGCTTTGTTCCCAGCACTTGTCACTGAACAGCCAACTATCCTGATGAAAGCCCAGAGCAGATAACGCCATGAACAGAGGCAGCTTCAGCTTCACAGTCTGTTTGGCCTCTACTCTCCCCAGACGTGGATAAGGGAGAACCCTGTCATTTAAAACAATGCAACTATAAAGAGAGCTTGCTTGTCGGCCAATTCAAATCTAAGCAGATAAGACTCAAAGAAAGCCCCGTAAACCCCACAAAGCCAGAGGCAGGAGCTGCTGGGGTCTGCATTTAGGAGATTAGCTCGTGTTGTGCCGCAGTTTGAATCCACTTAGTTTCAAATTGTCCCCAAACTAAATGCCAGAGGGAGGGCCACGCTTTGTGGTCTGCTGCTGAACTTGATCCTGTGATTATCACAAAGAGACTCCACTTGGTTTAGTAAGCAACAACACTGATGGCAGGAACTCTGCCATTGCTATCTCAGTTGGATTTCACAGTGTAAACAATATATATTCCCAGGCCCTGAGCAAAGAACAAACACAATAGTCATACAAAAGCAACCCCCCACCCTTTCCATACTTACTGCTTTTATTGCACTTGACTTTAGAGAGAAGCTTGTGAGCCAGCAGGAGATCTCCACTCTTCACGGCCACCAGCAGATCCTGTTCTTTTCCCATGATTACAGACCTAACCACAGACACACAAACTGATCGCAGGCAGCCGCCAAGGCTTTTTTGTCTTGTCTTTTCAGCTACAGGTAGCTGCTAAATCCCAGCAATGAGGTGAGGCGGGTGAATGCAGGGCTGAGCAGCATCTAGAGGGAACAGCGCATCAGGTGAGGTGGTCAAGGACGTCTTCTTCCTCTTGTCACTAATGTTTATTTCCATTATCTCTGATCGCTGTTTGGCTTCCTGATGATGACCTTGATTTGAAGTTACAGTAAGCTCTGTAGCAGTTTTACTTGCTCGCAGGACTGAGCGTAATGTTCACAGTCTGTTTTTGACAAACTGGAAGCAGCTGCAACCCAACCTGCCATGACACTGCCAAGTAGAAGCAAAGGAAAGAAAGAACAGAATGAAATCACTTTGAGTTCACGGTAACTTTAAAAAAAATACAGCCAGTGAAAAGAGCATTACCACACAGTCCCAGAAAATGCACCGTTTCATATTAAAAACGGTCAATTATCAACAGCTTTCTGACATTGTTCTGTAGAAACCATCAGCAGTCGGCCGATTCCCCCAGCCAGTGACACTGAACCACTGAAGAAGAGGATGAGCAGACTCGTATCATGGATGTTTTATAACACAGATGTTTACGGTAGTGCCACAGAGAATGCATTACATCTAAACAGACTGTCAAAGTCAAGCAGTGTCTACACCAGAGTTGTATCCATGTTTTCGTTTTCCACCTATTATCTATTTCCAGGTTGTAGATGCAGCATTCTGAGCAGAGAAGCCCAGACTTCTCTCTCCCAGGTACCTGCTCCAGCTTCTATGGGGCCATGCTAGCTGAGAGACATAATCTTTTCCAGTCTAACCAGGTCTACCTCAGGGTCTCCTCCCAGTTCAACCTCAGGGTCTCCTCCCAGTTCAACGTGCCTGAAACACCTTACCAAGCAAGGAGCCTAGGTCATGGGAGGGCTTGCTGTAGCTGGAGGCTGCTGTAGGTTTGTTAAAGGCTTGTTGGAGATGTAGGTTATTGTAGGTGGAGGGCTTGGCAAACCTTGTAGGGGGTGATGAACTCCACAGTAAACCAGTCCAAGGCAAGGTGATGCATAGGAATCTTTTGAGTCATGCTTAAAGTTTTGCCTTTCATTACATGCGTGAATTAGGTAAAACTGGAAAACCAGCTATTCACCCCAAACAGCCAGTAATACAAGGATGAGTAGAACAGGTAGCTGGAAATGAGTTAAAGCAACATATTTTCCCAATTTAGCATGAGAACCTACCAACACTTACTTTTCTCCAAACCCTTGTCTCTCCTGTCTCTATAGAAATTCTGATCTGAACGATACAATCTGAGCGGCCCTCAAACAGCATCAGTAATATTGTCCTCCTTTTCCAACTGCTCATCACATCAAGAGAGAATTCATGGTCTCTGGGAAATCTAGCTGATGGATTTTTTTCGCCTTAGTTGAAATATTATGACTTGTGTGAAAATGTATTTACCTCTTTGGAGACTATAAAAGTCCAGTGATGTGGCACAACAGATAAACATCAATGAAAACTAAAAAAAGCGCTAAAAGTGCTCAGCTTATACAGGTATCATGATAAGTTAGTAAGCATTTTGTGAAACCTAATAAACAATGGCACCATTATTTGATATCCTTTAATATAAAACAATTATCAAGCTCTAATTGAAGAAAGTTGTCTAATTCAACAGACAAATAAAATGCAATCCCTTCCAAGAAATCAATAAGCAAATTTTCAGTAGTTAAATACAGTCAAGAATAAGCAAGTGACTTAAACTTGACCCAGCATTTGTTTGTTTTCTTTGATCCAGGAAGCCAGGTCCCTCTGGAGTGTGCGACTAATCTCCAACTCTTCCCGTGCAGCAACATGGTCTCCGTTCACTGATAACATCCCCCTGACCTTTAAGAGGAAGCATCTTTTCAGTGAAGCAATGCCAGGCATTCTGCCAGCTTACGTTATTGGGAGAAAAAGTTGTGTTTTTCTCTCTGAGAAAAAGCAGCAGGCTGAGCCACTTCAGAACCAATTTGTTCAAAATCACAGATGTGCGGGTTAGCAAGTGCAGACTAGGGGGACACAAAGTGACCATACAATTGATCTCAGGGAAACATAGAGACAGCCTCCCTGGGTTTCTACACTTACCACTGAGGCAGATTAAACAGGGTTTTTCACAGAGTCAAACAGTGTCCAATTAGATTCTGTCTGTATGCAAAACAAAACAATCTGAGTCTGGAGGAGGCTGTCTTGGATGAAATAGTGCTCTGCAGGCACGATGTCCACCTAGTTCAGCTATTCTGCTGCAGACTTCTAGGTGATGATGCAGCAGGGTAGCCCAGCAATAGATGCCAATGCACATGGTTTAAAACTAGCCATGCACCTCTACACGCAGAAACAACTGCACAGCCCATCACTAACATGAGCAATGCAGAATGTAAACAAGAAAGCCAAAATTGGCATGTTGGCCTAAAGTGGATAGAGAGCTTACTTCAGTAGGGTTACACTGTAGGTGATCGTGGATGACCAAAGTGATAAGTGACAAATCCTTGAGTTGCACTACACTGTACGAGAAATTCTTCAGTCTAATATAGTCTAATATACTACATGTATATGTTGTAGACCTAATTTTCTCTGCAATATTCAGCTCAATAGCAAGCAGACCAAACCTCTATTCTTCACTGGGACAATTTCATTTACATCCCACTGCAGCAAACGGACAAATGCAATATACAAAAAACTGAGAACTTTATGAAATCAAAACATCGGCATCACATCAACATCACAAATCTATAACACCCTCTTCCACCACCGTGAAGCACAGATGGATGGAAAAAGCCCTGAAAGTTGGTGATTTATGAAAACAAGGTCCTTGCCGACCAGGGAAATTTACTGGAAAACGCCAATAGCTCGTTCAAAGTTATCGTACATTTTCAGCTGTTTGCCTGTAAGTGAAAAAAACATGATCATGCGACTTGTGAACGCATTTCATTGGGACTGCCGTCTGCTCTCATCGTTCAAATCTAGTTCGCCAAGTTATCAATCTCAACTATCAAGGTGTCCCAACTACCGTCCTTCCTACTATAATCCTGTCGTATTTCTATTAACCGAGTCCGTCTCTTTTTAGTCTGTTCACAATGAACAGGTTTAAAGAAGGGAAAAAGGTTCTCACCTGCTCAACTACGGCGGTGTAATAGGATAGCTCACAACCGAGCAAGAAGAGCGCTCAGGGTAGCGCGAGACGGACTTACAGCGTTAAGAGACCCGCGAACACTGACACAACTTCTGGTAGAAACTTTCAAAGTAAAGTTGCGCAACAAGTCTTGGATTCTTGCTTGTCAAACTTCCTTTGTTTTTTGCTTGTTTTCAATATCAGATGGCACAGAGTTATGTTCGGACCGGAAAATTCAACGTCAGTTTCTGACGCCACTGAGCAATAACCCTTGGATTGTCTGACTTCCACTTCTATATGATTTTATTATGAAGGGAAAATTACACAACTCGATCTAGCGTCCTTCTTCGGTTTGGTTAACTTAACGGAGGTGAGTAACCAGCCTACTGTATGACCATCATATTGAAACAAAAGTTGTTTTTTATTAATAATTATGAAAACTAAATATTATTACTATTATTACAAAGCAAAGTTCTCGCTACTAAGGAGCCATTTCCCCCATTTATATACTTTAATTGCTTATTTTAGCCATAGTTGTTTTTGTTTGTTTTGTTTTTCTTGACGAATTTAAATTTGACTGTTTGTGTGATGGCAGTGTGAGTTAAATCCTCAGACCATTTTTAGTCAGTATTAAGTAAGTCTTGTTAGAAGCTTATTTCCCTCAGTGGACCCTGCTGGTGAGAAGAGTGAGCGAGAGCTAGCAGAGCGGTGATGTAGTAGCGACATCTGCTGATGAAACACTGCTACTAACATTACTCCTAGTCAAATCCAAGGCAGCGCGATTTTCTGTTACCTCGCGTTTACAGTCTTGTATAAAAGTCCATTTCGGCCATTAAAAAGAAAAACCAAATCCAGAAATGTTAAAAACCAAAAAAGTTAGTCATGATTTATAGAAATTATCATGATTTGACTTGCATGTTAAAAGGATCAGCTAAAATGATCAGCGTTTTTAAAAATAAAACTATCATTATGAAATCACAAAGGTAAATGGTGAGAGTTTTGAAAAACTGAAAAGAAAATGAAGGTATGACAAATTGTTTAAAATTATGAGGGGAAAATCTAAGTGATGAGACAAAACATGCAGATGGGAAGATAGAATGGCAAATTGTGAGATGAAAAGAGGAGCTAGAAAGTTATAAAGCATAAGGTCAAAATAAGACGAGAAAAATTATCACATAAGAAGTCAAAGGCATCAAGTGGTCTTCAGCAGGTTCGGTCAACCACGCCCACTTTTTCTCTGCTCATTAGCCCCGGAAATAAATAGCTGTAGTAGTAGACTTTGAAATTCATTTACTTCTGTAGGTGCAGGTAACGCCTCATCTCTTCGCGCGCCGTCGGGGTATGTAACACATGCTGCGTTTTCAAAGTCCGTGTAATTCCTTGGCATTCACTGCTGTAGAAATGTCTCCCAGAGAGCCTGTTGGTTGCGTTTGTCCATGTCGAGGAAAGGTGTGCACACTTCCCTTTCTGTTAATTTAAGTGTGACATTGTACTATACTTTAATGTTATATAGAATATAGTCTTTAATAAAAATTAAAATATAACATTTTTTCACAACAAAGAAGGCTTCCACTGCTACTTCTCTTGGGTTCTAGTTACATTTTTATTTATAAGATTTTCGTTTTTTATCTAAACGATATAAATGTAAATGAGTGACAGCTTCCAGCAGTTTTTAGCTTTGGAAAGGAGACATTTGAAGATCAAATTCAAAAAGGTTGCTTTTGAGCTTTGTTTTTAAAAGCCCTGAGTGAATTCATCTGGGATATCTTTCACAATGTCACTATTTGAACTATTCTTAGTGGAATTTGTTTTTGTGTGCACGGCCTTGTTAGGATTATCATGCAGTATTCCCTTTGGGAAAGAAACAGGCTAGAGATGAACAAACTCTTTATTTCCAAGGTCAGTCACTGGGAACCATGCAGACTGATTTGAGGAATGTGACTCATCTTGCTGGCTGTTCTAACCATGCAAAGCTTGAAACGTTCTCCTGAGCAGCAAAACAGGACATGGTGCAGTTGTGTTTCAATTATTTGAAACCTAAAGTAATAAAAACTAATTCAAACAATGTCTAGACAGACTTTTATACAGAATTCTGTGAGATGCTTCTCTCAGCAAGACAAATGAAATTAAAGTAAAGCTTCTCACAACTTTGAGCCACTGCAGAAGAATGACAAACTGATGCTAAATGACCCTTTTTTTTTTTTTTACATCGTTAGCATTTTAGAGGTAATCTGGTGAAGAGTGTTTTCTTGCAGAAAATTTTTTGCACATATTTTATGAATTATGACATGATGCCCAAGTTGATTCAATCAGTTAATCAAAGTTTCTCCACTGTCTGTTACCCACAGCAAGACTTCTCGTGTATTGTATATTGCTGAAACTCTAATAGGGTTTGAGAAGCCACAAGAGGGAACGTGAGACTCATTTTAGTTCAGTGGATGAATTGTTGGCATTAAAGTTTTAATTCTAAAAAATGAAATTGTCCCATATTGCTTTAGATTCTTTCAGTGCCCCATTTTGCTTTTGCAGTCTTATCTGAAACGGAGGCCTTGCAACATTGCATTGTCTTCATATTTCGTATAATCAATGCCAACTAAAAAAAGACAGAAATAGCCACTGTGTTGTTGTGCATTTGATTTTGATCCAGAAGTAACTGTATTTGGACAAAATTGTGTACTATTTAGATGCCTGCTAGCTTGGTTGGAAAAATTCACATATTTGCTCATTGGTGAAAGTAACCGACAAATTTTTTTTATTTATTTTATTTTTTTAGACCTTGCTAGATTTCTAGAGGAAACATTCCTAGAGTCGAACAGCCTTTATATCAGACCATAAACATGCTCCTGTTTATGGGCGGAGGGTGACTCTGTCAAAAGACTGCAGGATACCAGGAGTCTGTGGAAAACTGGCCCCACGTTCCCTTGCTCTGACCTCTTTAAACATTCCCATTTGAGACTGGTTTCTACTTCCAGGCTGTTGAATAAAATGCAGTGCATTTACACATTTCTAGTCTTATAGTACAGAAGCATATCCAGGGTTTGTTCATTGGTCAGCCATTTGTTAGCTAGTGAGCATGCTCTTGTTTCTCGGTCAGATCAAGCCTTCCATCACGCCTGGCTGCACAGTGCCAAGACTACAGCGAACACTGGCTCAAAGCTTAAAAATTGAACTTCACTAACAGGTGATGTCATGTAGCCGTGGTTTGGGGAGGAAACTACTGGAAAACTTTTACATATTGCAGGAAATGATTCACGGGCGCGTTAAATAAATGCTGAGTTTTAAATAATGAGGTGATAGGTGCTGGAAACGGGTTTTTTAGGTTTGGCACGTCTAATGGACACGCCTAAGCATAGGGTGGCGGTAAAGCGCGCATAAGCGGTTTAAACGCCTCCAATAAAGCCAAAAGAAGACAAAGCATTGACTTTTTGTTGTCATATTGGGCAGAGACCCTACAGATGGCACTGAGTTAAATGTAATAAGCTGACAGTGGGATTAAGTACATGGTAACAGGCCTTGTTGAATCCTCCGCTTGCCCCCGCAGGTTAGTTTGCCGTCGTGTAACCGGACACATGCCTCTGCGTGCTGCTTTGCAAGTGGCTGCTGTTCGCCTCTTTAACACCATCTAATATTAACCACGGCACTCTGGCCACTTTGCCTCTTCTCTCTCGGTTTCTGTCATCTCTTCTGCTCAAGACTTTATTCATTATGTGTCCTCTGCAGCTGAGGAAGTTGCTCTTTGTAGGGTGGGTCGTAGGTTACGTCGCCTTTCTGCTCTCAATCAAGAGGATGTGGACCGGGAAGTACATCCGAAATCCGGTTGTCCGCTCTCTCCTGGTGAACATGCTGAGCGACCTGGATACGATAGACGTTACAAAGGTAGGTTACCTGCGAATGGTCCTTGTCGCGACTGCGGGGGTTCTGTAAAGGGTAAAACGAGGCTTTGTGACATACTGAAAAGTTGGAATCAATTGTGCAGATGTTGGACTAAAAAGTGATCGTTTGCCAAAGTGATTTCCGGCATTTGCTCAAAAATTATTGCCCGTATTTAAGCTGCTGATCTATAATATGTGAACAGGATGTCAAAGAAGTTTCTCGTGGGTATGACAGGGTAATTTTGAGCCACGAACTACATTCCTGTCACAATGTAGACATATGTGCGTTTTTGGCAAAGTGACTTTTATATATAGCGCTTATGTATCAGCTCAAGTGTCACTGACATCAAAAATGTCTGTTTTTGTTTTGTAAAGGGAGATCTGGCTATTTCAACACATACAACAGTTTTATAAACATATGAACTGCATTGCTTTAAAATGTAGGTGCACTAACAGTCATAAATATACTTGCAAAACGGGTCATTTCTTCATTTTATATACAACTTCTTCATAAATCTTGTTATGCCCAGCATATTCACCAGTATAGGCAAATGTATAAAGTATACATTGAAAACATCAGAAATCACACGGGGTTGTATCGGTGGATGACTTGTAAGTGTTGCGCAATTATAAACGGGGCGAATAATATGGTTGTGGTGCTTGAAAGGAAAAAACTGACTGTTGATGATAATCTTACTGTAATGAACAATGTGCTTCAGAACATGCTACAGCATGTTCACTCAGCAGGGTTGGTGTTGAATGAGAACTCAGAATGTGTATGACGGTGACTCAATGCTCACTTGATTGTATTCAGCAACTGTATGTTTTCTGTACTTTTCAGCTGTGCCTTATTATTTCACATTTTCTCTAAAACTTGTGTAGTGGTACAGGTGCAACCCTGACCAACTGGAAGAATCACTGCAGCCACTGTTTATCCAAAACCAGCTGGATGCGGACACCAGGGCTTTTGTGGAACAGAGTGAAGAGAAGTCTACGTATCTCTTCACCCAAATCTATTATTCTCTCGTCTCAACTGTCCTCAGCCCGCTGGTATCGCGTACCTCCATTAATGGGTGAGTTCTTTACACACTAGTCTTCCTTTCACCTGTAGTCCATCTTTGCCTGACTTGCGCTCCCTCTTAGGTTTCTGGGTCGCGGCTCTATGTTCGTGTTTTCCAAGAACCAGTTCCAGCAGCTGATGCGGATCGAGCCAGACTGGGTGACTGACAGACTATTGGACCTCGGCGCGGGGGATGGTGGTGTTACAAAGGTGATGGCACCACATTTCACGGAGGTCTATGTAACTGAAGTGTCATTGACCATGAAAAGGCGTCTCCGCAAGAAGAAATTCAAGTAAGTTTGGGATTTTAGTTTTGTTAAACTAAATGAAAGTTCTGGGTGATCTTGGATGGCGGATGTAGCAGGTGGTGGTGCAGACGTAGCTCCGACTTTCAAACGGTCACGATTAAAACCAGAGATATATTAAACAACTGATGGAAGGGTAATTGTAGAGGATGAGCTACTTAATTTCCTTGCTGTAAAAATCAAAACTTTAAGTCAGGATGAAATTGTGTTGTTGGCCACGAACACATTTGAATCCGAGGGGATTGAAGCCTCCAAGAAAGTTTTGTTTGAGCTCTGCCCCACTACCTCACAGCGGTGCGTTGGATATAAAGGACAGCATAAAGACGCCAACAATATTAAACTCTGTCTTAAAGTGCTGAATGAGTGTGGGGAGAATATCCCAAGATTTGTATCTCATCACCTGGATGATTTGCTGCCTGTTACATACTCCAGCATGGATGTGTGTTGTCTACTACGGCGAATGGACCAGCTGTGTGCTGAGGTGGGTGCTTTAAAACATGTAGTTAAACTACAGGCAGATGTCTGCGAGCAAGTTATGACCAATGCTGTGGAGGTCGACCAACGTGTGACTGCTCTTGAGTGTTGGCCTGAGGTACCGGCTGAGCCTGTTACGCTGAATGCTCAGGGGTCGGGGGCCGCTTCCCACTTTCCCCTGGGGAAACACGCAGAGGAGCGGTGGGGGAGTCCACGTAAAGGCGGCCCGCGTGAAAGGCAGGAAGCCAGAGCTTTGGCTGCTTCAAGGACTGGGACAAGCACAGTGTCAGCATTTTGTCCGGAGATGTTGCTATGTGGTCAAGATCGGGCTCCGACGACAGCGTCAGGTCGTAATATGGAAACTACAGCAACAACGGAGGATCCTGTTGAGACAGTGCTTTCTACATGCTCCCCACAATGGAGTAAAGTTGTGAAAAATGGCAAGCCTCGTCTCAAGCTGGAGAAGGTTAATTCGGGTTCAGGAATGCATGCTGCTACCACTGGACACAATAAGAGGCCTGGACCTGTATTGATTATCGGCACTGGAGCTGTGAGTACAATCAGAACTGTGCAAACTAAATTGGTGAGCGTGTTTGCCACTAAATTTGGATGTAGGTGCAGAAACTCTTGCTCTGTATTTGAGAGAGAAACTCAAAAGAGATGTGACCTGTCAAAAAATTGCTAGTAAACGTAGCGGGTTCGACTCTTTCAAGGTTACTGCTGAATGTAATGATGTAGGTGAAATGTACAATCCTGAACTCTGGCCTGAAGGGGCTCTGGTCCGGCGTTTTTATGAACCTCGTAAGCCCGGTACGGTTGTGCCAAGCTCAGTGGATCCAGCAGGGGAGATAACTGCGATACCAACGTATTAACATGAAGATGTCTATTAGGATATTATCATACAACTGTCGTGGTCTACGTTTGAGACAGAGTGTAGGGGACAAAGCTCGACGGATTGTTGTGGACAGTCTGCTTGCAGAATGTGACATTTTATGCTTGCAGGAGACATGGTTGTCCAAACAGGACCTGGGAAAACTTAACTGTCTAAATGCAAGTTTTTTGGGAGTGGGGGAATCAACAACTGATCTCAGCACAGCCATAGTCAGAGGCAGAATACCTGGAGGGGTTGCTGTGCTTTGGGACAAAAAAATAGACCCTGTGATAAAGCCCATTAGACTGGATGTAGACTGGTGTATTGGTGTACAATAGTAGTTTTATCATTCTTAATATTTATACTCCCTATGAATCTTGTCAAAATGAGCAAGAATACCTCAGTAGGCTGGCTTTTATTAATGCATTTATTCAAGACAACGATACTTACAGCATATATGTTTTGGGTGATTTTAATGCTGATCTCACAGACAGCAGTTCTCAGTTTGCTAAACACTTAACTCACTTTTGTCAAGTTAATAATCTTATCTTGTCTACCAAAGTGTTACTGCCTGCAGATAGCTATACATACGTGAAGCCTGGCATAGTACATCATGGCTGGACCACTGTATCTGTACAGCTGATGGACATGCAGCTTTAGCAAACATGACTATTAGTTATGAGGTAACTGTGTCAGATCATATACCTTTTGGTTTTACTGTGAATGTGGAACAAATGCCAGCAACTACTGGAAATAATATTGCTACCAGTGTAAAATTAGACTGGTCAGCATGTAGTGAAGGCCCAGAATTTGAACAGAAAAAATGTGCGAATGCCAGATATAAGTACGCTGTTCGCTTTATAACTAAAAATGAGCAAATGCTGAGAGCAGATTCTTTGGCCAGGAAAATGCTGTGTAATAATACGGCAGATTTTTGGAAAGAGGTGAAAGCTCTTAATAACTGTAAACC
>NW_005187406.1:7835651-7837222 GCF_000239375.1 Pundamilia nyererei | reverse complement strand
AAGCAGTGCTGGGTTACAGGATCTTCTTAATGTCTGTACTGAATATGGTGTGCAATATGACATTGAGTACAATGCTGCTAAAAGTGCTGTTTTGATATGTAGAACCAAGCCGGATAAACAGCTAAATTTCCCTTTGTTTAAACTGGCACAAAAAACTCTTGAAGTTCATAAAAAGGTGAAATACCTGCCAGCCAGATGTTAGTAGCTGTGGGTGTTTGGACTTTTAAAGCACTTTTAAGAAAGCTAATGTTCAATTTTAGAGAACTACTGGATTGTTCGAGTAACAGTATAATTTTAGCACTTACAGATCCAACAGTGAGTGGTTCCTGTTACTCATCCAGTCTGAGAAAGCACTGGTTAAAGTGTTTGTGTATTTATTGATTTATTTTAAGTAATTGTGTTTTATGTATATTATGGTTTTGTATTTTTACATTAAATGGTTTATACCTTGTGTTGGGGGGGTGTTTTGTCTTGTTTTTATGGACATGACGTCTGCCAATAAAGATTGAATTGAATTGGATGACCTCTTGTAACTGAATGCTTATTTCTCCTGCTAAATTCCTGTTGATATCAGACTGCTGGATATAGATGCGTGGCAGGAGACAGGCTTTAAGTATGACGTGATCAGCTGTTTGAACCTTCTCGACCGCTGCGACGATCCCCTGCATCTCCTGAAGGACATCCGACAATCACTGGTTCCAGGGACGGGAAGACTCATCGTGGCTGCTGTGATTCCTTTCCAACCTTGGCTAGAAATCGGTCAGTTGAAAATAAATGCTGCTTGTATCTTATGCTCTGTAACCATTTTCTGTCCAGATAAAGCAGCCTCTTTTTGTCTCTCTTCCCCAGGAGGGAGATGGGAGCGTCCCAGGGAATACATAAAAATTCAAGGCAAGACTTGGGAGGAGCAAGTAAACAGTCTTACAAATGAGGTTTTCCGAAAGGTGGGGTTTGAGGTGGAGTCCTTCACCCGATTGCCATACCTCTGCGAAGGGGACATAGCAAGAGATTACTACCTTCTTGATGATGCAGTTTTTGTTCTAAAGTCCTCAGATGATCAAGTGGCTGCTCCATGAGTACTACAAGCACAGAGTATGTAGTTATATTTTCATGAGCATTCTTGAATCGCAGTGTTTGACTTTTTTAGAAGTGGCGAGTCGGGTGTGAAGCTCAGGTAACATAGTTTCAATGTTCACCAGCCATCTTGTTTAGTGAGACCTCTACCCAAAATCCTGGAAGGCATTTGGCCTATAAGAAAATGCCACTAATGGACTCTGATGTCATAACTCTTACACAACCAAGAAAACATGAGATTTTTTTTTTTTTGTCGTTACCTGTGCTCACTGGCAGTATCATTCTGTATTGATGCAGAGGACCCTCTTGAGATGGTGTTTAACTGGACCCTTATTTTTCCCAACAAATTTTCTACCCAATATCAGACAGTGAAGATGGCGCAAGTGAAAGAAAGGCATTTAAACACCCATTTTGTAGCCAGTTCATTAGAATTTTACAATAACTTGAAGCAGAACTTTTAAAGTGAGCCCATGGAATTCCAGCTTCAATGACCACAA
>NW_005187406.1:7827412-7835238 GCF_000239375.1 Pundamilia nyererei | reverse complement strand
TTTTGAGCATTTCTTGGCTTAATTTTATTTTTGTCATGCTGCAGTGTGAAGTTCCTGTAAGATAATATTTGCCTCAAAGAAATTTGACAATCTGTACCTTCAACAAATTCAATACTAGTGTATCCCAAGCCTAGTCTTCTGTGAGAACTATAAATGTATGCACTGCTTCCAAACAGCAGATTCAAACTTAGTCCAGCTATCAGATTATCCCCTACTCTTAATAGATCTCTGTGGGTTTGTTTGTTTGTTTGTTTTTTATTTGCTCTTGTGGTCTCAAAGGTTTTATACATATTTCAAAGATTGGCAAGTAGGCATTACTTGAATATTTTAAGGATTATCTTTGATTTGATGTATATTTAAGAAATGCATTTCTGCTCTTGCTTGTTACCAGACTCCAACGTACTGCTTGCCATTAAGTCTCATGTTGTACCTGTTTAAAAGGTTGGTCAGGGTTTGCAAAATGGAGCAGCGAAAGCACAATGAGCATATGGGGTCATATAATGGGGTGTTTATGTTTCACTAACAAAAGTTTTGGGGGACTTGGCAAGGACTGCCTAAAGTTGGTACGTGAGTATGGGCAGATGGCTGATTACAGGAACCACCTGAGAGTCAACCTCTGCTGTAGACGAAACAGGATTGCCTCTAAAAATCTGCAAATAAGCTCTTCAGTTTCTAGAATTAATGTTTGGAGAGAACTTACTCCCAAATTGTGTAAATGTAGTTAAACATTCTTCTCAATATGTATAAAAATACTTATTCTGTGTCGTAGCAATATGTAGAGTTAAATTCTGTTTTATAAGGAGAATTTAACTACACATCAGAATCATCTTTATTTGTGCAAACAAACAAGGAATTTGACTCCAGTAGGTATAGCCAATAAATATGAGAAGATTAAAAAAAAAAGAAAAATACAAGTTACAGAAAATCTTAAACTATGCAAAATATAACTAATTATAAATAGGATGAACATAGTACCACCTGAATGAAACTGGATATTAAAGTAAAATTTAACTCCACGTATTTACACGTGTCTTAGTAAAGGATGGACGCTGATTTCCTGGTTCGTTTCCTTGACCATTGCAACTGGGGAAAGGGAAACTTGTATTTACTTTCTTTTTTCGTAGAATTTCAAGGCAACGTTTTCTCCAGCATAGTTTATGCAAATTACCAATCGCTCTGTCCTGATTGGCTGGGACCAAGAGCGTTTCCCGTCTTACATTGGATACTGCGGTCTTGGCCACGTCCCCAAGCCACGTCGCGCTTGACTCGCCATTTTCCCATCTTCTGGACCCAGAAACCGTTTATTCTAACATCACAGTGTCATTCAGCGCTGTCGGATAGGAAAAAAAACCGTTGCCGGAGACAGGCAGAGTTCTTCAGAGAATCTAGAATCGCCCTGCTACTTGCCGCGTTCCTGCAAACATGAATATTTTCAGGCTAACCGGCGACCTCTCCCACTTAGCAGCTATCATCATCCTGCTGCTAAAAATATGGAAAACCAGGTCTTGTGCCGGTGAGTAGCCAAAGTCTTTAACTTAAGAGTTTAAGCGAACCTTAGTAGGCACAGCATGTGTCCTCTCGTGTAATTAGCAGTTTGAGGAGAAGTGAAAGCTGTCCACCGTGGAACTTATCTGTAGTTAGTTGGAACTCATTAGCCAGCTTTTGGCTAATGTTAGCTAGCTGGCTAGTAGTCCTGTCCATTTCAAGCGGTATGTTTTGTCATCAAGTAATGACAACCACTCCCGCGGCTGTCACTGTGCCTTTTAAGAATAGGACCCTGAAACTTGTTATGTGGTTCTGTCATCAGTTGCTTGTCTTGACAGTCCATTTGGCCCCAAACGAGCGTTAGATGGGGGACCTGAGGGCCACAGTACTTGATAGTTTGGCTTCGTCATTTCACCTGATTGACCCTAAGCAAGTTCCACGTTTCAGCCTTACTGTTCCTGTGACTTGCTTTACTACAGCCTGGTATGACCTCTCTGACGTGGCAGCATCGAGTGCTCCCGAGTCTGCAAAGTCGGTGACTGGGTGAATGTTTTTGCTTGCAAGTCCAGCAGGTCTTTGAGGGAAAAGTAAATTCCTGCATTCTGTGAAACTTTGTTTTTCCTGTTATTGCTGTGGCCAAAGGTTGGGTTGCTATCACTGCAAGGGAGCCATACCTAGATTAAACCACACAATGGTGTGTGAGAGTGTAAAGGGGAACAAAACGAATAATTGACTTTGAAGTGCTAACAAGGTTTGGATCACCTGGTGTCCTTAGAGGACTGTTGAATTCATTAATGGGTTACAAACAGTGTAATTTGATTACAAGTTGAGCAAGCAAGTAAAGCAGTTGCATAATAGCCTGTTTTTTAATGTAGAGAAGTGCAAGTAAGCCATTGCATCTGTTAATTAATTGACATTTATTAACAGATCATGAACAGCAAGCAATGCATTTTTTAAAGTGCACACTCTAACATAAAGTCTTATTGCATGTGTCTTGATGCATGCTCAATCATCCAGGTAAAGAAATCCCAAAAAATCGATTATGTTCATGTGGTGCTAGTTTTGGTCAATATGCAAATGTAGTGTTTGTAAGGTTAGGGAAACCTGCAGTCAGCTGAGACTGAAGAAGTCACTTGGATGAGTGACAAAACGTTTCTACCACTGAAAACACTACGTTTAGATGAACAGAATCAACTTTTTGGTATTGCATGTTTTTCAGTTCAAGTTGAATCTATAATTCACACGAGTTGTCTGTGTGTAGACCAGATTGGACATTTGGTGGACTAGTTTTGCCCCCCAGACATCTCTGCCTTAGGCTTATTTGTTCCTGCAAATCAAAGTACTTCTGAGTGATTGCCTTTATCCCTTTACATCCTAATGGGAGTGGCTGCTTTAACAAAACTTAAAGAAGCAGAAATAAATTGAAATGACTCACAAACAGTGGACCAGTAAAGGTGATAAAACTTTCAAATGAAACTTGATAAAGGAGCCATAATTGAATACATGAATATCAGGAAGTACAAAACCTCAGATAACTACACAAGTTTTTAGTTTAGTTTTAAACAATTATGTTGTTGGAGCACACTTAATGGGAGTAGCAGAACATACAACGTTAGATTGTTCCAAGCAGCTTCACAATTTGTGTTTCCATGGGGGAATACCCTGGTGGCTTTTTCCAGAGCTCTGATTATGTACAACTTCAAAAACAAGCATTTAAAGTTTAAAATCAACTCACTGGAAGATTTCTGTTATTAGTGAGTAATAGTAGTGCAGCATGAATGAGGTGAAAAACTCTTGGCCTTTATAGTATCAGATGATTTTTTTTTTTTTTAAAAAACAGGTTTTGTCACATGACAACATACCAGATACTTGTTCCAATTATATAATATCCTCTGCTCCTATACTAACCATATAATAGGGAGTAAAATGTTATAATGTTAAGTTTAAAATACTTTGTGCTGTCTTTCACAGGTATTTCGGGAAAGAGTCAGATCTTGTTTGCCTTGGTGTTCACCACTCGATACCTTGACCTGCTCACATCGTTCATCTCTCTCTACAACACCACCATGAAGGTAAGATCCTGCCCCCTTCTCATCATCACATCCTGCAGCATTTTCCATCCAAGCAATGAACACAGTAAGCGGTACACCAGGCCCAACATGTCAGTGTTTGCTAAACGATACAGCTGCCAAATAATTTGTGGTAGGCTTGTACGAGGTGTCCATGCTGCACAACTGCAAGTACCTCAGGCCATTAGGTCACGAGAGTCTTAATGCTTTTCCATTTATATTTCAGATCATCTACATCGGATGTTCATACGCCACTGTGTACCTGATCTACATGAAGTTCAAGGCAACTTATGATGGAAACCATGACACGTTCAGAGTGGAGTTCCTGGTCGTCCCTGTTGGTGGCCTGGCTTTCCTGGTTAACCATGACTTCTCTCCTCTGGAGGTCAGACATTCAAACACACAGCCAGGGCTGCTCTATGATAAAATAAAATTCATGACTATATTGTTAAATCTTGAAATGACTGTTATTAGACACAACTACTCAAAGACTCCAAAAAAGAATAGATAATGTAAAAAAAGAAGCGAGGAGAAATTGGTATGCAAGTTATGGAAGACAAAAGAGGGCTGTCATCTAGATTGGTTCCTACTATGACAGGCTCTCTGCAGCACCTATAAGCCAACTATCTAAGAGCAGTCGATCTTTCATGCGGCTTCTGTGTTGTCATAGTGCCATAGATGGTAGTGTCGAACTATGAACAGAGCAGCAGGTATGGGAATCCTCATGTGCTGAACAGCAACATGGTGCTTCAAGTAGAGCAGCAGGGTGATATGTCCAAAAATATTTATCACGATATACATTTGAAAATTTGCAATAACGATATAACTGACACTAGACAAGATACTTTACAACTCCACAACTTTATTAGTGCAAAAAAAACCATCAATGTATTTTCACTTAAACAAGCAGCTGTTTAATGTGAATTAAAGTTATATAAAAATTTAACAGTACAAATGCAAATTCCTTGCTGACAGTTTAACCAAAAGGCATTTCCAGTGGAAATTGGCCGACATATCCTCAGCATAACCATGTATAATATCCACAAAACTTAAAAAGAGGTTATACACACACAATACGGTAATATTATGTTGAAGCACAGTACGTATCACTCCGCGAGGCTCCTGCCTACGATAGCCGTAATGCTCCGACAATCCATCAAGCGGTGCGGCTTCGTAGCTCAGCAAAGTCGTACTAAAACATTTGACAGGTTTTGAAGCGCCGTTTACATAAAATCGTTTCGAGGTCAGTAAACACAACCAGAATTCATACATAAGGCACACACATAAGGGGCTCTGTCGACTTTCAGAAAAATCAAAGGATTGATTTTAAGTGTGCCGTATTTTCCAAAGAACACAGTAATAACGACGGCCCGCTAGCATGCGCTACCAAAAATAGTGCTTTGCTTTGTATCTGACGGACGAAAGCTAAACCAGTTCCACACCACTGAAGCTGCAGCATTTTTACAAACCAGTTCTGGTTCATCCGTTTCATTCAACGATTTGCTTTCGCCGCAATGCTTTTTCCGACGTGTGCGTATGAAAACAAAGGCACTGCGCATGCGCGTTTTACCCATATTCTATCGCGATATTTCATTTTTCTATCGTTGCCCAAAATTATACCGGTATTACCGTGAACGGTATGATATGGCCCAGCTTCAAGTTTCCATCATTGTGGTGGAGCTCTTTTTAAAACATCTCAAAGGCAGCTGTTGGGTGCTGTTTATGGCTTGGAAGGTTTCTTGGCTTTAATTCAGCGTTCAGAGTTAATGACATATTTCATAACTGGAAACAAATGTGCACTTTTCTACCTGATGTGGGTCGCTGTATGCTGCATTACCATCATTCACTATGCTACGTTTTTTGCATCTTATACCACGGACATGGAGGAAACGGAGTATGCCTCCTTCAAAGCCTAGATCACGTGCGTTATCCGTGACTGACAAGTAGCCCAACTTAGGTCCAAACAAAGTTGTTTTCAAAATCTTTGGGAGAGAAAATCATAACTGAAACCAAAGTCTGAGGAATCACCCAGCACTTCATTCTATAGAGGGAACAGGATGCACATACATGTTAAACTCAGTCATGTGAGACAGCTGCCATGCAGCATGCATGCACCAGTGCAGACTTACTATGAAAAAAGGGTTATGTTTCAGTTTGATTTCTTTTACCGTGCCTCTGGCTGGTTTGTTTACATGTGCATGCTTTCTTTTTTCATGTATTTGCAACACACTGACTTGCAGAGTGTGTTTGTGAGCTTGATTTTCAGTCCAGGAAAATCACTTTAACATTCGCCCAAGTACTCACAGTTATACCTGCCATTCAACACTGGCAAACATGATAAAATCTCTGTATGTAAATTTAAAACACACATCACTGCTGACACTCTGCCATCCATTTCCTCCACCTCAGATCCTGTGGACATTTTCTATCTACTTGGAGTCAGTGGCCATCCTACCTCAGCTCTTCATGATCAGCAAGACGGGAGAAGCTGAGACCATCACCACCCACTACCTGTTCTTCCTGGGTCTGTACAGAGCTCTCTACCTCATCAACTGGATATGGAGGTTCTACTTTGAGGGGTTCTTTGATATGATTGCCATCGTTGCTGGAGTGGTGCAGACCATCCTCTACTGCGACTTCTTCTATTTGTATGTAACAAAAGGTGAGTGCTGCTGCATTTTTCATTTCATTTTTTAAATTAAATATATATTTGTTCAAACCAAAGTTGAAAATCTCTTTAATGGTAGCAGTGCAGATATGTTGTAACTTGTTTCAAGGACAAAGCAAACATGAGCACAAGATTAGATTCTCCAATCTGAACATTTTGTTTTTACTGTGTGTAGTGTTTTGTTTTTTTCTTTGGGTTTTTTTTTTTTTCATCATTTGCAATCCTAAACTTTTAAGGTTTGTCCATAAATTGATGTCATTGAGTTCATAACTGTCTTGTCAGTGCGCCCCAGGGCAGCTGTGGCTACAATGTAGCTTGCCGTCGCCAGTGTGTGAATGTGTGTGTGAATGGGTGGATGACTGGTTGTGTAAAGCACTTTGGGGTCCTTAGGGACTAGAAAAGCGCTATATAAATGCAGGCCATTTACCATTTGTTTACAAAAGAGTATCACGAAGAGATGCATTGACTTATCAACTACTGCATCACTATAATGAAAAATTCAGAAACGCCCTCGATGCTTCATCATTTATTGAGTTTTTAATATGAGTTTAAGACGACTTCCTTTTTCTTTTCTCACTGGTGACATCACAAACAACACAACCAATGCAGTGGCCATAAACCAGGCTTTACACTCATGTTTCAGAGCACACTGGGCAGTACATATAGTCACTCCACCATCTTGTGGTAGAAACTGGTGTTCATCAAAATCATAGGTCGACTTCAGCTGATGTCTCTTAAACACAGTGCGTAGACATTTGGATATAAATAGCAGTGGCTTCTTCACATCCCTTTGATTGCTTTAAATAATTCAGGTATAATAAGTTCCCTTTAACTACAATGATGTTAAAACAAATGTTGATGAAATAAAGTTTTCATATAAGTTTTGGTGTTCAAGTCTCAGGCAGCAAAAACACTAAACTGAAAAAAAATCAATCCATCAGTGTGTCTTCTTGTGATGAATGCTCCCTGTCTAATATGTTTAACATAAATCTGTCCTGTCTGGTTTCAGTACTGAAAGGAAAGAAGCTGAGTCTGCCAGCCTAAGTGCCAAAGAAGAGTGTTTTGGCAGACTCAAATCGGGCAATTGGAGGGGAGGAGGAGGGGCAGCAGACACCTCTGACAGCCCCATTCCCCCAATATCAGCAGTCACTTCCTCCTCTTCCCCTCCCACCAGTGTAAGATGCCTGAGACAGAGAGCTAGCAGGAGCCACTGGCTGATCCAGAATCAGTGGAATTGGAACACCTTCAGCAGCTGCTCCTTGGCCTGCAGATTTCTGTTTGATGCATCTTGCCTTAACTTTTTTTATTACTCTGTATAACGGAAGGGAAAAAAAGCGAGAAATGTTTTCTACATAAAATGTGTGATCTGGAGATTCGACACATCGATGGAGCTCGGGAGATAAAATTGCCTGTGATTTGGCACTGTATGATATAGAAGCAGACTTCTTGTGGTGGGATATTATTGAGCATTTTTAATAGTATTTGCAATCAAAATAAAATCTCTTTGTTCTTGTTTTTGTTTTTTTCTAAATCTGACTGAGGAGGCTTGTATTGAATCCCATAACTTTGATTCTGCCGTTCTGTTTTTGGCCAGTATGCATTCC